>NC_081569.1:6760420-6972964 GCF_022355385.1 Mustela nigripes
CATCATAGGGAAGCTCTATTTTTAATTTCTTGAGGAATCTCCACACTGTTCTCCAAAGAGGCTGCACCAACTTGCATTCCCACCAATAGCAGTAAGAGGGTTCCCCTTTCTCCACATCCTCTCCAACACATATTGTTTCTTGTCTTGCTAATTTTGGCCATTCTAACTGGTGTAAGGTGGTATCTAAATGTGGTTTTAATTTGAATCTCCCTGATGGCTAGTGATGATGAATATTTTTTCATGTGTCTGATAGCCATTTGTATGTCTTCATTGGAGAAGTGTCTGTTCATATCTTCTGATGGGCAAAGAATCTTGTTAGCAGGGTGTTCACAGAAAAAAGAAATACACATGATCCAGAGCTATATGAAAATGTTTGTGACATTTATTTTTCACCCATCAGATCAGCGAAGGTTAAATGTTTGATGACTCCATGTTGTCAAGAACATAGCGTGCTCTCCCCACACTGCTGGTGGGCGAGTAAGCTGACTCAGACTTCCTGAAGCACAAGAGAGCAGTGTCTTCATAAATCCTCATATTTTTTAAACCCAGTTAAATTCTATGTATTAAGCACACATGAGCAAGACTATGGACAAGCTATTTCATGGCAGCTTTTTCATTATAAGAAAGTAGAAACTACTAACTGTGCATCAATAGAGGACAGACAAAATAAATGATAAGATGTCCAGAAAATTGGATCTGATACAGCTGCTAAAAATAACGGGGCAGGTCTGTACATACTGATTTGGAAAGCCCTGTGAGCCATTACAAGTAATTGAGCAACTGTGTTTAGTGTCATGCCATTTTTTGTAAAAATTAAAAAAAAAAAAAAAAAACACCAAAACTACAATATGTACTGAAATTGAAGTCAGTGTATTTGGAAATATACACATTCTTGTCGAGTTGTGGAACACTTTGGAAAACATACGGAAGATGCTTTTAATAGTAGTTACCTCTGGAAAGCAGACCTGGGAGCCAGGGAAGGTGGGCGTTTACTTCTTAGCTTATTTCCTTTATCTTTGTAATTCTTTAATGTCACATATTACTTAGCATTTTTAATGAGTTTTTTAAAAATTGTGGTATAGGGCGCCTGGGTGGCTCAGTGGGTTGAGCCGCTGCCTTCGGCTCAGGTCATGATCTCAGGGTCCTGGGATCGAGTCCCGCATCGGGCTCTCTGCTCAGCAGGGAGCCTGTTTCCTCCTCTCTCTGCCTGCCTCTCTGCCTACTTGTGATCTCTCTCTGTCAAATAAATAAATAAAGTCTTTAAAAAAAAAAATGTGGTATAAAGCACAAACCATAAAATGTACCAGCTTATCTCTTTACGTACAGTTCAGTATTGTTAAATGTATTCACATTGCTGCGCGGCCAATCTCCACAACTTCTTATCTTGCAGATCTGAAACTCTGTACCCATTAAACAGTAAGGCCCATGTCCCCCTCACCCAACCCCTGGTCACTGCCACTGTGCTTTCTGTGAATCTGACTACTTTAGTCAGTGGGATCATACAGTATTTATCCTTTTCTGGGTCTTTTTGTGACTGGCTGATTTCACTTAGCATAATGTCCGCAGGGTTTGTCCTTGTTTTAACTGTGTCAGAATTTCCTTCATGTTCAAGGCTGAATAACATTTCATCATATGGTGACCCACACTTTGTCTGTCCGTTTGTCCGTCCATGGGCACTTGGGCTGCTTCTACCTCTTGGCCGTCGGGAATAGTGCTTCTGTGACCATGAGTATGCAAACATATCTTGGAGACCCTGCTTTCAGTTCTCTTGGATATAGACCCGGAAGTGGGATTTAATGAAGTGTTTTGAAGAGTAGTTCGCCCATGAATTCCCCTGTAGCAGCCGAGGTGGGCATGCTGTGGGCTTGTTGAGCAGTGTCATCTGAGGCCAGGATCTTGTTTACCAGCCCCCAGGGGCTGAGCAATTTTATTCCTGCCCGCCCCCAGCTTCTCCTTTGTACAGATGGGGGTGGGGGGGTGCTTCTTGGGCTCGTGCGCCCCCTGCTCCGTGCCCGCGCCTGCCTGCATTAATTCAGCACGTTTCCATGGCTCCCCGAAGGAGGAGACGCTGCAGCGGCATTTAATGAGTGGCCAGGAACATGCTTTCCCAAGGACACGACTTATTTCGCAGCCAGCTGTTGCCAGTGGCTCCCTAGCAACATGCAGCCCTCACGTCGGATTGCTTCTCTCCAGGCAAGGGGGGTGGCCAGTCCACCTGCTGTCACAGCCTGGGGTCGGAGCACGGGCAAGGGGTCCCTGGGTCAAGGGCTGATTCTCTAAAAGAAGTGAATGATCCGAACCTGGTATTCCTGCAGAGCCAGATATGGTGCCTAAACCTCCTGACCTTCCAACTGCCCATCCCATGCCTCCTTCAAGTTCATGATTAGAGCAGACAGAAAGAACATCACCAGTTTTAACGCAGAGGAGCAGCATGGTCTTGAGAGGTCTACTGGGATTGTGAAGTGCAGCGGAGAGACTTTGGGGAGGAGAGAATGATCTCCCCCAAAGGAGGCAGAACCTGCCTTTCAGAATGGACTTGGGAGTACCTTGGGAGCACCCCGTCTTGGACAAGGGGAAAAGGAAAGCCTTACCCCAAGTGGCCTGCTAACTGCTCTGGGTTTCCTGAGGCTCTGGAAAGAGGGCGTGGGAAGGCAGGTGTCAGTGGCAGCCACCACCCTGAACCTGAACTTGCCATTCCTCACGGCGTCTGAGAGACGGCAGCGAAGGGGCCTGACTTCAGGCCCCAGGTCCTCCCAGATGCTTCTTCTGTAGAGGCTGCTACTGGACGTTTTGAGGCAAGGTGCCGCTCAAGGAGGTGCTTTATTTGGCATACATGGCACTCTCACAATTTTGAGGATTTGTGAAAGAGCCTGCTTTTTCATGCCGCCATCAGGAGGCCCACAGCCCATGGTTGGGGCCCCTTTCGCTTGGTTTGTGTAACCCCGCTTCATGCCTGTTGCGAAGGGAAGCCCCACGCCCCGCTGCAGCCACAGTGGTGAGGGAGGCTGCGCCTGCAGGGACCCCTTGTCATGACTCATCTGTTCCACAAATAAACATTTCTAGCTACTTCAGAATGTCAGAGCCTGAGCCAGGCGTTGGGCTGAGAGGACCTGTAATGTGGGACCTTTGCAGTTCTGCCTTTCCAGACCCAGTGGGGATCCAGAGTCAATGAAGGCAGCTGAGAGATGGGTGCACAAGGGCCCCGGGAGCAGAAACCCGGGGTGCTGGCACACACTGGGGGGTCAGGGCTAGCTTCTGGCAGAGATGCCACCCGAGCCCAATCCCGAAGGACGACAGGGATTAGCCTGCTGAGGAGCGGAGGGGAGAGGGAAGAGAAGGACACCCCGGCCAAGGGCCCTTTTGGGGGCTGGCATACAAGACCAGAGACCAGGGTTGTCCCTGGGCCAAGAGCACCAAAGGGGGTGGCCTGCGGAGGGCTTGGGGTTAGAAAGCCAGGCAGATCGTTAGCCAAGGAGCCACTGGTCAGAGTTGTGTTTTCAGACCACTCTGGCTCCAGAGGAGATTGGACATAGCAAGATCCAAGATTGGAGACCCAGGAAGAGGCTGTCATGGAAGGGACAGTATCAAACACGGCTGGTGGCTAAGGGACACCCAGTGAGGCATCCACGCAGGCTGGGTAAGGAGCCTGGAGGGCCAGAGCTCTGGACCGGAGGTCAGGAAGGAAGGGCCAGGATCTCCCCAGGCAATGCTTTGTTGAAAAGGAAAATCAATCAGTTACTGCGTGCCAAGCACGGTATTTTAGACTGCGCTCTCATTAGCTCCTTATATCCTATCCACAACCTCATGAAGCAGATGCCGTTGTGTTGTGGTCGGCACCTGGAAGACCGGGAAGGAGAGACGAGGAGGCGTTTCTGGGTCGCTCAGCCACTGGCCCTTGGTCACTGGGCGGAAGAGCCGAGATGTGAGCCCGAGTGGCCTGTATCCAAAGCTTCGGTTGCGAACGGTCCTGCTTTGCCATGTCCTCCTCCACCTTTCCGAACAGCTCTGCGAAGGAAGTAACATATCCCCGTTTCCAGACGAGCCTGTCAAGGCCCAGAGACGTAACTTGCTCCAAATAACACACGCCGTGCGTGGCCACGTCAGAGAGTGAATCCAGTCCTCTCGGGTTCTGACGCCCCAGCTGCTTTCAGGCAGGGCCCGGCCAGCTGGGGAAGGGGAAGGGGTGAGTGAGGACCCCACCCACGAAAGGCTGAGGTGGGAGGGAGTCTAGTGAGAGCAGCAAGTTTGTCCTCTGGAATTCTGCCACCACCCCTCCCAGTCTCTGGCCTCCTGGTGTGTCACCTCGCTCAGCCTCAGTTTCCTCACCGGTAAATAGGCGCAAGAATACTGACTTCAGGGTCGTGAGGATGAAGTGAGGGACTGCGTGCCTGACACACTTCTCAGGGAGCGGACAGCCTCTGAGGGCCTGGGGAGCGAGCTCGTACTGGAAGGGTAAACCGGGCATTTCCCGGTCCTTCCTCCCATGAAAGGAAAGGCCTAGCTTTATCCATTTCTGGAGAGACCATGGGGGAAGACAACTCTAGGTTCTGGCTTCCCTTCCAGCTGCTGCTTATTGATGAGGTGAAAATAGGAAGCCACCACCTCAAGGCTCCCCCACTGTGCGGGCGAAGGCCGGCTTGCCTTAGCCTGCGGGCACCGTCTAGGCGCTTGCTTTGTGTCTGGGAACCACAGGAGGACAGGAAGTCTGGCTGGTCGGGGGAGTGGTGGCCGTGCAGAGGAAGGCTGTGGAAGGTTGTGTCTCCTCCAGACAAAATACGAAATTGTGGCTGGACTCAGCCCCTCAGCGTGGCAGGTGTCACAGAACTGAGGATGGTCTCCTATGGCGCCTAATTCAGAGCCTCCTGACAGTTTCAAGTCCAAGGCCTCCATTCACTCTTGAGTGATGTGAGTAGGCTCCTCCTACAGCTCTGCTTTTCATACCATCGGGGGACACTGGCATTTGTTTGGTGCCCCCAGCATTCGAACCTCTTATTGGGTTCGAGGAAATCCTACATTTTCTGAACTCTGATGGGGAGCCAGGACCAGCTCCCGTGAGGGGACGTCGCGACCGAGGCTCTCCCAGCCGGCCCGCCTGCACCAGACGTGTGGGCCCAGCTCTGCAAGAGGGACACATGGGCAGCTCCCCTCCTAGGGCAGTCGTGAGTCCCAGCTACTGAGGTCTTGGCGTCAGAAGTGCCTCTTTTAAACACAGTTCACATCTGGAAGGAGCAACAATTACCGAGAATCTACTGCTGGAATCATGAGGTTTAGGCAAAGTAATACCCATCTGAGAGAATGGGAGGGCAGCTCAAAACAGCATGGGGGTCTCAGACAGGGCCAGAACTAGGGGGTGGGCCTTTTGCTTCCTAGTCTGTGCACTGGATTCTGAAGGTCCTGTCCCAGGTTTCAGGACATGTGCTGAAGAGGGTTATAAAGCTATTGCTGTGGCTGTCCTCACTGGAGTGCAGACGGATAGAGCTGAAGGCCCTGCTTGAGTTAAAGGGGATGTCTGCTGCCCACGGTGCCTTCTGGAAGGTCACCTGGCATTTTCTTGGGCATGTGGGCCAGACACTGTGCAAGCTTCTCTGTGTATATTAACTTACTGAACCCTCTCAACTAATCCTCTCAGCTCTCTGGAGGGCCTCCTGCTGTCTCCGTCTTCTCTCGGGAACCCAGGCACAGAGAGACAAAGTAACTTGCCGAAGGTCATACACCCGCAACCGGAATGCAGTGTGGCCTGAGGGTCTGAGGGGCCCTGGGGAAGGACGTGGGACGCAGGAGGGGAGATGGCATATCTGCGACTCACTGCCAGCAGAAAGCCCTGTGGGACGGATGGAAAATCCCCATCCCCGCCATAGATCCAAGCCAGGGGGCACAAGGGGAGATAGATGCTCCAAGGGATGAGGGCCTTAAAAGACACCCGTGAATCTCAGACAGGGGAGGGCCAGTGGCAGATGGGCAGCCGTGGAGCCCCGACCAGCTGTTGTCTGCGGAGTAGGGCGAGCGCATGGTGGCAGCTGGATTAGGTGTACCCAACGGCCCAGTGACCATCAGGTGGAGTGGGCCCTTCCAGCCGGCCCTGCCAGCCCCTCCCTCCCTGGGAGCTTAGCACTTGATAATCTCTGTCCCTGTGGCAGCAGGAGGTGACAGGGCTGTGGCTCCCGCCAGGAATCTCCCACCTCTTGCTGACCAGGGAGCTTTGGATCAGAGACTCTTCTCCCTTCCAGAAAGGAAGATGTAAAACTAGGATGATGGGTCCAGAGTCCGTAACCGGGGCGGACCATGTCTCCTGACCTACTCTCAATGCCCCTCTCTCCCTGGCCTTTTTGTCACCTTCGATTTGGGTCTGCTGGTTCCAGTTGTTTTGTCTGTCCCTCTCTTTCCTGTCTTCGTTTCACCGAGGGCTTGAAGCAGCTACCAAAAACACATTCTCAGCAGTAGGCCAACAAAATAGATATTTGTGTCTCTCAGGGCCAGGGAATACATGTGTGAGCCCCCAGAGGTGTGTGTGGAACGCTAGGGTTCCTTAGTGACCCCTTTCCAGAACAACGGCTTCTGCAGCCATTCCACTCCGTCTCGTACCCCAAAGCTCAGAAGCACATTTTGGGCGTACCTTCTCTTTCGTATTACACAAGCAGCTGATTCACTTGGTAAATATTTATTAAGTACCTGATAAGAAGAAAAACATCCCCTACCTTCATTTCTAAATTCTCTTGTCATATTTGGGAAACATTGCTGTGGGGTCCCTCCAGAACCAGACACCGGCTAATGTTTTGAGTTCTGGGTAACACTTTAGAATCGGCCCCTACATATCATTTTATGATTGGTTGCTGTTGTTGGTAATCCAAAGCCTTTCTGCTTATTGTTTTGGAATGTTTCTACTGCAATAGTCTAGAAAACCATTGTAAAAATCACTTTATGTAATGCCCTCCAACACTCTCATGGTATTTTTCTGGAAAATGGCTCAGCCAGCAGCTGGGTACGTTCCCCTGCAGTGCGGAGCCAGTGGGGGCAGCCCTGAGTAACTGAGGCCAGAGGTGAGGTATCCCCCCCCCCCCCCCGGGGCTTGCTGAGGCTCATTATGTGCCGCTCTCTCTTCCTCCCTGCGCCCCCCAAATCCACAAGCCCCGCCTTTGTGGAGTTACATTCCTGCTGACAAGCAGAAGCTAAACAAGAAAAGCAACAATGACATCCCCTGGTTTTTGAAAGACCCCCTGGCTACTGGGTGGGAAACAGGTCCTGCCCAGGGAAGGTGGGGCAGGCAGGACACGGGGAGGCCGGGCAGCAGGCCGGGCAAGACGAGGGGGGAGAAGACACGGGGAGAAGAGGTCAGAAATGGGACCTAATTTGGAGGTGAGACCATCCGGATGAGCTGAGGGATTTGGCCCCGGAGCAAGGAACAGGAACCAATTAGCTGCCTTGGGTGAGACGGGGAGAGGGAAGGGTTTATGTTGGCCGTGTTAGTCAAGATAGCTGTTAGACCTTTCGGGGAGAAGATCTGCAATCTCCTAGTGATCGGTCGCCACTTTGCGGACTCGAGGCTGGGGGTGCGGGAGCAGACAGGACGGTCCCAAAGGGACAGGATGCACTGCCTTGATGGACTCCCCCGGGAACACCCCCTCCCCAGGCATCTTGCTTTAGCCTTTCACGCTCATTCCCCTGACACACACAACCCATGTTGATTGAGTGCTGTGTTCAGTATTTTCTACCTGCCCCTCAAAGGCACATGTTTAAGAGGTCATCTAAGTGGACAACATGTCCATTTAGTAATCCATTTAGTATTCTAACTTCTGAAGACAGGTGAAAGCACCCAAATAGAATAGACTGTTTATAAAATATGCAGAATAATGCCTATGAGGCCAGGCTCCTGTAACCTGGGCCAGTGGAGGACACGTGAACTCAGAACCTTTTTATCCTGTGTCCCTGTGCCTGAGGCTACCACCTCCCTCTGCTCGGGATGGTTGTCATGCCTCTGACAGAGCTCTGCTCAGGAGCTTGGGCTCACCCCAAACCCCTTTGTGTGGCTTTCCCAGCGTGGCCTCGGGCCCCTTTCAATCCTCTTCTCAGCCTTCCCTGCCTGCCTCTGCCCTGACTGCGCCTCACCCCATCCCACCCTGTCTCGGGGGGCTGTTTCCAGAGCTTGTGGCTGGCCAGCCCCCTTTCCCTGCCCCTCAGCAGTGATTCTGCTGTTCCTTGCCCCCCACCCCCACGATGCCCTCCACCCTGTCACTAGTGTGAACACTAGGCCCAGAGCCACAGCCCTTTCCCCCTCACAGCCCCAGCCCAAATGCCTGCCTTGCTCCCCTGTGCTCCTACAGTGCAGCTCCCCAAAACCCCCAAATCACTGCTGACCTCTGTCTGGGAAGGGAGACTTCAGTCACAAGGTGTGGAGGAGGCAGGAGGCCATGTCCCCCTTGCCCTCCAGGCTCTGTGTGCTGTGATCCTAGAGGGCCCCGAGTGGGTCTAACTCACCTTTGTGACCCCTACTCACCTGGCCCAGCCCTGCTTGTGCAGGATGGTAAGGGGGCCACTTCCTGCTGCCTCGGTTTTGCAGCTAAAGGCCCACAGCCGAGGGCAGCAGATGCTAAGTACCCTCATGGTCTGAGGCTGTGGTCCTTAGGACGCCTGTCATAGGGTTAGTGCAAAGGCACTACCAGGAACCTGTTAGAAGCGCAGACTCCTGGGCCTTATCCAAGACCCACAGAATCAGACACCCGCATTTTAACAAGGGTCTCCTGGGGATCTGTGTACACAGTCAAGGAAAGGTAGCAAAACATGTGGCAACTGCCACCCCATCCCAGGAAAGGAAGAGACTGGAAGTTCGGAAAGGTGTATAGTTGACAGGAACAGAAACTACTCTGGCTGTTTTCAGTTGAGAAGGATTTGTTACTGGAAGGTAGGTGTTTACAACACTTGGAAGGGCCCAGAACATCCCTGCAGAGGGGAGCTGCTGCCCCTGTTCCATCAGGAAGGCTGAGCTTTCAGCTTTCAGCTTCTCCTTGACCCCAGGCTGGGGACAGTGTCCTTACCACAATCACCTCGCAACACACGCAGAGCTGGAAAAAATCCAACATGTCCCCCGCCAAAACAGTGGGCTGGGGATAGTCTCTTCTTCCTGCCAAATTTTCTTTTCTTTTCTTTTCTTTTTTTTTTTAAAGATTATTTATTTATTTATTTGACAGAGAGAGATCACAAGCAGGCAGAGAGAGAGAGAGGAGGAAGCAGGCTCCCTGCTGAGCAGAGAGCCCGATGCAGGACTCGATCCCAGGACCCTGATTTCATGACCTGAGCCGAAGGCAGCGGCTTAACCCACTGAGCCACCCAGGCGCCCCCTGCCAAATTTTCTATGTAGTGAGACCTTATTTAGGGCTGAGACTACTTTGGGCTTGGAAGTCAAGTGATGGGGGGAGGGCTGGCAGAGTTGGGGTGCCCGTGGGAGAGTGCCCAGCTGCGGGGAAGCTGTGTACCTGCTCCAAGCCCCCTCTCAGGCCACGTTCTACACAGAGTTGTTGGGAAAACATCCATGGACAGACAGTGCTGCCTGCCTCTGCTTCCTGCTGTGGGGGAAGGAGGCCCGTGGAGGGGGGTGAGGCGGGGCCAGGGTTGGGTGAGACATGCTGCTGGCATTTGGTGGGGCTGGAGTGGGGTGGGGGCGTCCCCAAGTTTCCTGCGGCTCGGTGGGCACTGGGGAGGGAGCCCCATCCTATCTCTACCCCACCTTCCCGCCATGCTTGGGAGAGGCCACAGAAGGGCAGTGAGAAGCACTGGACAGCCATGAGATTGAAGTCTTTTTTTTTTTTTTTAAAGAATTTATTTATTTGACAGAGAAAGATCACAAGTAGGCAGAGAGGCAGGCAGAGAGAGAGGGGGAAGCAGGCTCCCTGCCGAGCAGAGAACCCGATGTGAGACTCGATCCCAGGACCCTGAGATCATGACCTGAGCCGAAGGCAGTGACTTAACCCACTGAGCCACCCAGGCACCCGAGATTGAAGTCCTGTTATGGGTTTGTCTGGATCTTGGATCCCTGAAAGAGAGTGCTAACTATCCACATGGGCTTTATTCTTACAAGTCCATAGGGGATGGGGATGATGGAGGGCGCTTGTCGTGATGAGCGCCGGGCGATGCGTGGGAGTGTTGAATCACTACAGTGTACACCTGACACTAATATTACACTGGATGAAAAAAACAAATGCAAAAAATTTTAAGTAACCACAAAGCCACGGCCTCTTCCTGGGCTGATGTCATAGAAAGGGAGGCCTGACGTGGTTGATTTGAGGCAGTGATGAGAGGAAAATAAAACTGGATCCCGTCAGACTCCATTCAAGTTCCGCCGGTTCCGGAAACTTGTCCCTCACCGAGGGGCAGCGTCGAGAGCCGGCTCTGTCCTTGGGAGGCCTGGGAGGGGCTGGGCCTGCCCTCTGCTGGTGGTGTCCTGGGAGGCCCTGGGCCCACATGGTGACCCAGTTTCCTGCTTCCGTCAGAGCAATGTGAGCTCTGATTATAGGGGCTGTGAAGGCTCTAAAGGACGGCAAAGTACTTTCCAATCAGACAGAAAATAGGTGAGAAATGCATTTCCGTTAATGCTCCAATTATCCCAATCCTGATAGGACAAGAAAAAAAAAAGAGAGAGAAATTGCCTGCTTCCAGGGACGGGCTGTCAGGATCCCCTGATTGCCCTCGGCCGGAAGCAGCTTTGTCCTCAGCTCACACAGCTCTGGGGCTGGAGAGCCACCATTCTCAGGGGGCCAGGGAAGCAGAGACCATGAAGGGAGCCCTCCTTTCTGCCCGTCTGCACCTGCAGCCCCCCAGACCTCTGCTGGGAGACGCATCCTGGGGCATCCTTGGTGCTTCTCTGTCTCTTCCTCCCAGAAATAGCAGTTTTGCCCCCTGGACCTGTCTCGGATGGGCCCTGCCCACAGTTCTGAATGCTACCATTCTCCTCCACATTCTCATCTCATTTTTGGGGGTGGGGGCAGCGGGGAGAGCCGGTTCCTGGCCTCTGGTAGAGGCTTTTGGTGACTGCAGGTGATCCTTGGCTGTGGCTGTATCCTCGCCCCCCTCTGTCTCTGTGGTCACCCGGCCTCCCCTCTTCTGTGTGTGGTACAGCCAGACCTGGCCCCCATTTTATAAAAGGACACGCATGATCTCAATCAGAGCCCATCTGGATAGTCAAGGCCATCTCCCTTAACTAAGATCCTTAAGTTAAGTCTTATCTGTAAGGACCCTATTTGTAAGGTGGACATGTACCGGTTCCAGGCTTAAGCCCTGAGACCTCTGGGGACTGTGATTCAGCCCGCTAGAGCCTCCCTACCTCACTTTATGCTCCGAGCTGTGTGCAGTTTACTGCCCAGACTGTGTCATCTCTGCCCTTTGGTCATGCCATCCTCTGCTGGAAACGGTCCCCTTCACTCCTTACCCCCAACATCTATCTGCCTCCTTGTATGCACTCTTATTTTCAGCTCAGGTGTCACCTCCTCTGGGAAGTGCTCCTTGATACACATATACCTCCCAAAACATACCTGGGTGCCCCCATTCTGTGGTACTACTGGTGTATTACAATGGACTTTTCTAGAATTTGTCTCTCCCACTAGCCTCTAAGCTGCTTGGGGCAGCGACCAGGTTTCACACATATTGTATCTGAATGTTTTAGATTTTCGAGGAAGAGGGGAGGGAAGAGAGACCCCTGAGGGATAGACTCTTGAGTCATCTGGCTTTTTGATTTAATTTTTGGCTGCAAATTTTTAACAATCTGGCTTAATCTACAGTTGAGTGGATTTAAGGGAGTAGGAGGACAGGTGATTGGCTCCTACAGAACATTTACTGATTAAAATCACAGGGAAAAAAAGCTTTTGAAAAGGAATGCTGATGAGGGAGGCAAGATGGGCCTCACCGTTCCCCGTGGCCTGGTCGCATAACCCGGAGCCCAAGGGAGCCTTTCCCCTGTGCGAGCACCTGTGGTGCAGAGCGCAGTACCCGGTCATTTTAGCAAATGCTAGAATGCTAAAAGCACCTGGAGCGGGAGAAGCGGAGGTTCGGACGGTCGCAGAGCTGGTTTCCAAACACCAAGCCTCTTCCCCCATCCCAGGCTAGAAGGGATAGGCCACCGGAGGAGCCCTGGGGAAGGCTCTGGCTTGGGGTGGAAGAGCTCATGGCATTTCTGGGACACGCGGGCAGGCCTTTGTCACACCCCAAGGCTCTCCCCAAATATGATCCCTCGTGTCCCAGGACCTCGGGCTTTCCTCCTGGCCATAGGCCACCTGCACGTTCCTGGGAGGCCAGAGCCTCAGTCCACGCCATCCCCTCTTTGACCAGAGGGACAAAATGAGGTCTGATGGGGGAAGGGGTGTGTGGCCTGTCGCCAGCATGTGGAGTCTTTGCTCAACGGGGTCTTGCTGACATTTTTTTTTAAAAAGATCTTTCGGTTTATTTGAACTCATTCCAATTGCCGTTGCTTTTTTTCCTTTTTCCTTTTAAAGATTTTATTTGACAGTTAGAGACCACAATTAGTCAGAGAGGTAGGCAGAGAGAGAGGAAGGGAAGCAGGCTCCCTGCCGAGCAGAGTTTTGGGGTGGGGGGGTGGGGGCTCGATCCCGGAACTGTGGGGCTAGATCCCAGGACTCTGGGAGAGAGAGGCAGAGGCCTCAACCCACTGAGCCAAGGAGGCCCCCCGGTCTTGTTGACACTTGTTGCACTGACCAGGCCACCCCCGCCCCCTACTCTGCTGCCCCTTAGTTGACATTTCCTTTCCTGCTGGAGGATTACGCAGATCCAAGGTGGTTAAGCTGCCTTGGGGCACTATGGAAACGGAGCAGTGAGCTGTCTGCCCCCTCCTTCCAGCCCAGCAATACAGACGAGTCCGGCTTCTCTGGCAAGACTTGCGATGCTAAATTGCAGAGCATGGGCACAATTTAATTTGAACCCGGGCAGGCAGAGGGGAGAAGCCAGGTTAATTACCAGAACAAATTTCCAAGCCAAGTCACCAGCAGGACAGGGCTGGGGGACATTATGGGGTCTTTTTAAGTATCTTTTGAAAAATGTTATGTGCATACTTTAGCAGATAATTTATACAATGTCCAACTCTGCAGAGTTGTACATTTTTTTTTACAAGCCAGTCCTTCATTTCTATTTTTACTTTATTTTATTTTTTAAAAAGATTTTATTTATTTATTTGACAGATACAGATCACAAGTAGGCAGAGAGGCAGGCGGGGGGCGGGGGGGAAGCAGGCTCCCTGCTGAGCAAAGAGCCCGATGTAGGGCTCCATCCCAGGATCCTGGAATCATGGTCCGAACCAAAGGCAGAGGCTTTAATACCACTGAGCCACCCAGGCGCCCCTATTTGTACTTTATTTTAGATGGTTCATTAATTAATCTCCATAAACACCAATGTGTCACAAGGCACCCTACTGTAAGGATGGAAAAGGTAAAAGGTGAAGTCTGCTCTCCAGTTATGGTTTCCCTCCCCACAGAGATGCTACCGTTTTGGGATATATCTTTTCCGATACTCAATGCATATATATTTATGGACTCATATCCTGTCCTTTGTGTACAAATTAATGGCTGTACTTTGTACATTGCCCCCCCAATCCCCACCCCAGCAACCTCTTTCTTTTTCACTTAGTAGTACCTGTTGGCCTGTTTCAGGGCTAACGTTCCATTATATGGAAGCGCCCTAATGTCTTGAACTGGCCCGCCGTGGGTGCACATTGAGGTTGCAGTATTTTACCATTACTCGTGGAGCCCCAGGAAACACGCACCTTCGAATCCTTGCTCCACACTGGAAAGAGTATCTGAGCTGCACTGTCCGAGCTGCACTGCAACGTGTTACTATTTACGTTTCAGTGAACTGGAAGAAAATTGAAAATTCAGCTCTTCAGTCATGCTGGCCACAGCTCAGTGCTCCTGAGCCCCTGGGGGCTGCTGGCTTAGGAGGCAGCTATGGGGAGACTCATTTCTGTGGCCCAGGGGGTTCTCTGGGACAGCGCCGCCCTGTAGGATAAACTCTGAGAGGGGATCCCTGCGTCTCACATGGTGACAGACACTGCCGAACCTCTTCCCCGCAGTCCGAGCTCAGGCACCTATGCATCTATGCAATGTGTGTGTGTGTGTGTGGGGGCAATGTCCCCTGGGTGCTGTTTGCAAGGACGTTCTGTTCCTGTTGTTGGTGACCAGTTGAACCCTGCTGTCCCTAGCTTCCAGGGGGCACGCCTGTCACTGGGAGTCTCCCCACTGAGACTTCCTTTGCCCGTGCTGAGGGCAGCCTCTTCCCAGATCCAAGCCACCTCCCTCTCCTCCCTGAGGCCAGGGCGCCTCCCCACCCTGAGTCCCGGCCCTGCCATGTCTCAGGGGACAGTGCTGGTGTCCTGGCACATTCCCTGTTACCATGACACAGCCTTTACTGGAAGGAAGGCTCGCACGGCCTCTTTCCTCCCCTCCCCCTCTCTCCCAGTCGCTCTCCCTTCGGCAGGTGGTGACCTCTGCGTTGCCAAGTGCAGGTGGCCTTGCCCAGTCCCCATCTGGCTAGAGCTCTCAGCCACAGCCTACACTCTGTGCCTCGGCTTCCAAGACACCACCCGCTGCCTCTCTGATCACTCTGTCCCCACCTTGTTTGCAGCCTTGTCTCCCTCTGGCATTTGTAACTCAGCCTCTCCTTTTCCTGGGCAGTCTCACCCCTGCAGTGGCTTTGATTGGCATCATTTGGGGAATGACGGGCATTTTAATTCCCGTTTCTTGATTACTAGTGAGATTGAGCATCTTTTTTTTTTTTTTTTTAAAGAATATTTTATTTATTTGACACAGAGAGACTGAGACAAAGAGTGAGCGCACAGGCAGGCAGAGCAGCAGGCAGAGGGAGAGGGAGAAGCAGGCTCCCCCCTGAGCAGAGAGTCCGATGTAGTGCTGGATCCCAGGACTCTGGGATCACCTGAGCCGAAGACAAAAGCTTAACTGACTGGCACCCCAAGACAGAGCATGTTTTCATAGTTTCTGATCTTTGTGTTCCTTATCAAAGCAGGTTAGAAGCAGAACAGGTTCCTGTATAGGCCAGGGACCTAGGTTCCTGGGCAGACTGGAGCTATGGCAGGTCCCTTCCCCGCCCCCTCCAGGTACCACCAGGCCCTTCTGTATGCACCCCTTTTTGCATCAGGCAGCCCTGCCCCAGCTTGTGTCTACCCTGGGATTCTAGCTACCCGCCCGGCCCCTAGAGCTCAGTTCACTCAGCTCTGCACCACCCACGTGCAGCGGCCACGGGTGGGGATCACGCCATCCTTGTCTCTCGGCAACTCCACTTTGCTTGGGGACCTTTGACCTCACAGCCGCCTTCTTCTGTCCCCTTCCCTGACTTCCCTTTGCAGCTTCAGCAGTAAGACTGACCGCTTTCTTTCCCCAAGCTCATGGTTTCTTGCCTTAAACCTCTGGGATTCCTATTCCCACTTGGTTTTAGACGCCTACATACCTCACTTCATCGCCTGTAAAGGAGCGAGCTTCAAAGTCCCTAACGCTCCCGTCCCTTCTTGTCTAGAAACTTCTGCACACCCACCTCCCCTTCTCCACATGTGCTGAACCTGCTCTTCATCCTCGGTGTTTGACTCCTTCCTGTTCTCTCACCCTTCGGTCAGCTTCTCTTTCCAGTTGTCTCCCTGTCTGGTCTGAACCGGGGACCCTCCATGCCAACCAAGCCATACCCCGTAAGCCAGTAACCCCTCCCCCCTTCACCTGGGCGTGTTGCTTCACCAGCTTCCAAGCCTAAGGACACCCGCAGATCCAGTTGCTTCTTTTGCCTGCCACCTCCTCCAGAAAGCCTTCCCAGCATCCCTTAAGCTGAGGGGGCCATTCGTGCTTCTTTCCTGGAACTTCTTTCTGACTAATTCGGCCCCATGTCTGTCCAGCTTCCTTAGACTGTGAGTTGCATACAGGACAGTCAAGCAGTGCCCAACCTGTTTGTGCAAAATAACCTATGTTTGCTTAATTTGGTTGAGTGGACAATTCCTGCCTTGGCAGTGACTGCTCTCCATCACCTGGCACGGATACTACTCAGATTTAAAAAGCAATGTGTCTAGCCAGTACAGGAAGAAGGGAATTGAGAGAAAGCATAAAGGAGCCCAGGGGGAAGGGATTATGCAATTTTTTTGTTGAATGGACATGTCAGAGCACGGTCGCAGGCAGAGGCGACTGGAGAAGGGCTTCCCCTTATGTGCAGTGATACGTGCATCCAGGGACTCTAGTGGTAAGCAGGCTTATTTTGGTGGTGACGGTACTCTTGGGTCAGGTGACGACCTTGGCTCCAAGAAGGGAAAACACAGCATCAATGCAGAAAGGAGAGAAGCTGTATTTGTCCTTTATGGCTTACGTAGAGGCTTCCCTGATGTAGCCAGTCCTGGGCCACCAGCTCCGAGCCTGTAGGAGTAAAGCTGCCCACGTACTCGTGGAAATAATCTGAGCCCCGGGTGCCGGGGAGGGAGGGAGGGATGTATTATGCAAGCTGATGCCAACAGTCTGTGCAAACTCGGGCTCCCCTGCCCAGCTCTGCCTCTTCATTGCCCTCTTCTCTGCCCCGGGCAGGTGCAAGCACACGGCCCTGTGTTCTCGAGGCTGTGAGGAGGGGAGGGTCTGTGGCAGCAGGGGGCAGGGTGGCCAGCATTTTCAGTCAGTGATGACTGCCTTAGTGGGTCAGGGGCCGGCGAATGTACCTCAGTTTTCCCTGGGATGGACTAAGACCTAATGAGGGAGAGGCAATCGTTTCAGAGCACCC
This sequence comes from Mustela nigripes, assembly GCF_022355385.1. Lineage (NCBI taxonomy): Eukaryota > Metazoa > Chordata > Mammalia > Carnivora > Mustelidae > Mustela > Mustela nigripes. Next base: position 6,777,170 of record NC_081569.1, read on the forward strand.
CAGCCTCACTGGCCGCTCGGAGCCTGGATGTGGCACCGAGTTCACCATAAGGCAGTGTGTGTTCTCCAGCACCTTGACCCTGGGCACTGGCGGAGGTGCCAGGCATCTGCTTCTGGGCCTGAGACCGTTGATCTTATGCGGCTCCCAGAGTCCTGTCCGTGCTTGAGCATTCCCTTCCGTTTCAAAGCCCTCTCGTAAATTAAAGAACATTTTCTAACACTACAGTGTATGGAGGGTTTCAGGAATGAGAGAGGCCACCATTCCGTGGCCTGGGAGGCTGACCCTCCGGAACCACACCAGCCTGCTCCCCTCCCTGCTGGCTTCAGGGTTCAGCCACCGGGACGCCTGCAGGTGATTGGAGGGTGGGAACAGTCTGGGCATTTCCTTCCTTTCTCAGCCAGGCCAGGGTTTGGCCTCGTGGCCCAGTTCTGGGAACTGTTCCTGCTCCTGTAGGGGGGATACAGAGGGGATGGCTTCCTGCTCTGGCTGGTCCTCGAGTGCTATTTATTCTCTCAACCCTGCTCACACCTCTGTAGAGAAAACCTCATTAACCTTCTCAACCTTGGGAACCATCTTGCTTGGTCCTGCCGGATAAACTCTCCAACTGTCCTCTGTTGCCCCCATAAAGGCTAAACCATATCAAATCGTGAAGTGGTTCTCGGGAGCCGTGTGAGTGAGCGCTCATGTTTTTTCATGAATCATGTTTACGGGTTAGTTTGATGGTGAGACAGCGTAACTCCTTCCAGCAATGGCCTTAACCCGACAGGCTTCCAGCTGGGTTTTAGTCAAGGGTCACAAGTGAACCTTCATAGGTCCTGCCAAGGATGGGAGAGAAGGCAGTAGGGAGACATTTCCCTTTCAAGTTCATGCCCAAGTTGTGGTCTTTCCCCGCTCCAACCCCACATAACCCAGCAGCTTTCCTGTCTAAAAGGGCACCTATGGATGAAGTCCCTGGAGTCCAGGCCAATCGCACTGCCCAGCCAGCTGGGCCCCGATGTGGACCACCGGCCTCTTGGCTCACCTGGCCCGTCCCTGCTCACGTGGGAGGAAGGGCGCTCCTGTGGATGTGCCTGCTCCTTCCTGACTGTGGTGCTCTCAGTTCTGGCCCTTTCTGCCCAAGGAGGTGGGGTCCCTCCTGTCAGGTCTCCGGAACCCTCGCCTTCGGTTCTGAGTGGTGTCCAGGGAGCTCAGAGGCAGTCAGTGAGCAGCTAGTCCTGCCTGGGACTCCCAAGCTGAGCCCACCTGTGTCCCCACCATCCCGGCTCCACACCAACTACTGCTCTTGCCCGTCCCTCCATCCAGGCAGTTTGGAGAGAATCCTTTCTTATTCCCCTCTCCCTCCCCACCTCAGGGTCCCTGGATCTCAGGTGCGGGGACTGCTCAAGTCCCCCAGCGCAGGGGAAGAGGTCACCGCGAGGGAGCTCAGGCAGTCCTCCCACACCGCTGGCACAAACTTAAAATATGCCTGCTAGTGGCGGAATTCCCACCACCAGAGCATTCCAGAGGGAGGAGGCAAGAAGCTCTCCATTTGGGGCCCAAAAGGGAACACCTGGGAGCAGGGAGGAGGCTGTTGGGTAAGCGGCGGCTCGAGTGTATGTTCCCCCCTCTGCCTGGGGTCTCACGCCTCCATTCACAGTCACCTTACATTCAGAAGTCAGCGGGGATTACTGTTCGCAACTCGGCAGGCAGAAACCTCACAGGTGACTACAGGTGGTAGAAAGTGTTTTATTTCTGCAGAGCAGAGGCAGCATTTACTGGTTTCGGAGTCTGGGCTGCAGGTGCCCTGGGGGTCCTCTCGAGTCCCTTCTGGACACTGGTCTCCAGTTGAATGAACAAGCAAGGCCACCACGTGAGGGGGCAAAGCTCCCCCTTGCTCCCCGAGGGTTCTCCAGCGAGCCCGGCTCCGGAAAGAGCTCCGTGTGCCTTCCACGACGTCCGACTGGACATGGGACTTGAGGACAGTTCAGGGACAGGCTTCCTTTCCATCACAGCCTCCGAGCCTTCCTGGGGCGGCAGCCGTTGTGCGGGATGGGTGTGTTGTCTGTGATTGAGATCACTTCCAGGCCCCCCATGGTGAGTCCCTTGATGGCAGACTGCAAAGAGAAGGAACAGCAGAATGCCATGGTCCCAGACACGATGGTCCAGCACGTGCAGGCAGGGCTTGGAGGGATGGGGTGGGGGCTCTGCTCCCTATGGTCCTGACTGTCTTCTCTCTCCATGGACTCCCAACCAAACCCCGTCACTGTGTCCTCACGGCCGTCCCTTTCTCCAGGAGCACCTGTCACTTCCTACCTTGTGCTTTATGATCCGAAAACTGGGACCACCTGTAAACCCCAACACACCTTAAGCATTACCCTGTGTAGTGTCCTCTGCCTGGAATGTCCCCTCCCTCCCTGCACACCTAACTAATGCCTTGCTGTTCTTGGAAAATCAGTATGGATGTCACCTCTTTGAGGATATACCCAGTGGGCTCCCAGCACCCTGGGCACGAGCTTTACCAGCTGGACCCACCGGTCTGTACTGGGGTACCCACTGTGACAACCCCACGGAGCACCTTCCCATGCCCAGTGCCTGGCACGCAGCAGGCACGCCGTAAGCATCTGATGAATTAGACTCGGTGGCCTGGGCTTGCTTCTGAGAAGCTCAGTGGGTTAGAAGATCAGACAGAAACTCAAGCAGTCCTGGAATTCGAGGAGAGGGTTCTTCCCCTCTCCTGACTCTATGCTCAAGCCCCGTTTCTCTCACTAAGGAAGTGCACATGCCGCAGAGCCTCCCGGCCACTTACCAGGCGCCCTGGGCCCAGGCCCTTCACCACCACTCGGATGTGGGTCACACCCTTTCCTGCAGCTTTCTGGAGAGGAGGAGCAAGTGGTTAGTGCTGGGGGAAAAGGCACCCACATATGTAACCAGACAGCAAACACAGAAGGCAGCAAAGGACAGATGAATGCGGTGCAGGGCAGACACCAGCTAAGCACGGAATGGGAACGTGTCCAACTCTAGATTTACAGCCGCCTGTGTCCCCTGTTAACCCAGGGCAGCACTGCCACCTGATGGAGATTCCTGAACATCGCTCACATTTTTCTCAGTAAAGGCAGAATTTTAAGACCTCACTTAAATAACCCACTTAAAAACCGTTACCATTAAAAAAAAAAAAAAAAGCGTTATTGTTTTAAATTACTGAAAATTTTAAGTGTTATCATTTCAAATTTTCTTTCTTGATTATAAAAGCAGTTAATTACAGAAAGTCTGGAAAACACACAGAAGCCACTGTTAAGACTGACATTTTAAGTGTATACAATCCGTACTATATTTTGATGATCATTAATATACAGCAAATAATGTTTTGGGGCATCGGGCTTTGTTTGAAGGCCAAGGTTCTCCTTCAGGAAGTACTTCCAGTTTGGCAGAGCAGAGCCTCTGTAAGGTGGGCTGCATGGCAGACTGTACACAGGCCAGGGCCCCAGACCAAGGACTCAAAGCAAGTCTTGCTCTGGACCTTCCTTGGCTCTCAAAGACACGCGTAATACAGAGCGTCTTGAGGATTTAAGGTAATGAACGTAAACTGTCTGGCGTACAGCAGATGATCAATAAATATACTAAAATTTGAAGCTACTGCCAATTTGCTTCTAGAAAGGTCTGAATAGCTCACAGTGAAATCGGTGTTGCATGAGAGAAAGAGAGAGACAGACCTCTTCAGACTGCACAGGGTTGGAGTAGCGAACAGGAGTTGTCAGACACCACTGCTTCTGAATGACGTCGAGGAGAATCTTCCTCACGGCGATGAGCCAGGCAGAAAACAGGACACACCACAGAGCGAGCCAGAAAGAACACACACTTACCACCGCGGCAGCTATGCCTGCTGTTTGTGCGGCGATGCCCGTGGCCTTCTTGGCATTCCGGAATCCCTCTGTGCCACAAGAAGTGCGAGTGAGGGGCTGGTGAGCGGCGGAGACCACCTGGATCTGTGTGCTGGGGAGGCAGGGAGAGCGCAGGACATAATGACTGGTCAGGGCAGTTAGAGCACTAAGCCGGGCCCTCAAAAGCCCTCGCGAGAAAGATAAAAGCCCTTGCGAGAAAGATAAAAGCCCTCGCTTGGCTGCTCTCCTTTTAAGCTTCTCCGATAAATGCCTTTTGAGCTCCTACAGAAGGTGTCAGGAAAGGTCAGAATCACCCCCTAAGCCTCATCAAAAACAGACTCGTCATATCATCTGAGGACCGCTCTGTTATGGACTGCATGCTTGTGTCCCCCCAAAAGTCATCTCTGGGAGAGGAGAAGGTGGCAGGGCTGATGGGGCCCCAGAGAGCTCCCTCGCCCCTTCCATCATGAGAGGACACAACGTGAAGCCGGTCCCCTGAAACTCAGAGGACTTCTCACCAGAACCCCCCCATGCTGGCTCCTTGCACTCAGCTTCCAGAACTGTGAGGAATCTATGTCCGTTGTTTAAGCCCCCCGTTTGTGGTATTTTGTTTTAGGGGTCTGAGCTAGGACAAGCTGAGTGGTTAAATGTCAATCCAGAAGAAGTCTGGCACGTTTTCCTCCTGGTGTCTTCCCTGTGGCTGGTGTTTAAAATTAGATTGGATACCCGTGTCGGGCTTTTTTCCCCAAGAAGTTAGATGTTTCACATCAGGTCATTTAAAAAAATAAGGCTTTCATTAGAGAAAGTTTCAAATATACCCAAAAATGAAGAGAAGAGGATATGAACACCCATGGACCCAGCTTCAGGAACCATTAGCTCCGATCCGATTTAGTCTCCTCTATGAACTGTTTCCACTCCCTTCTTCCCCCACAACGGGTTGTTTTGAAGCAAATCCCAGACCCATCATTTCATCAGGAAGTATTTCAGTACCACATTTCTAAAAGATGATGGCTTAAAAAAATCCCATAAAACCATTCTCATACCTAAAAAAAGTGAGCAATAGTCACTATTGGGTCATTTTAATGCTAATGACACTCTGTTCCACGATCAAAAAGCTTTTTTTAAGTGAAACTTCTCTAGTCATCCCCAACTGACTTCAAGAAATACTTAAGATACGTTCGTCATTTCCCCTTGGCCAGTGTCTCTCTATCTTCTGGTCTAGGAGCTCCCTGCGGACTCCCGGTAAAGAGGGAGGTGGAGAAGCAGCTCCGGGGAGGCCGGTGGGTGGTCCCGGGTCCAGACCATCGGCTTGTTGGTCTGGCTACTACTGCCCTTTCCCCCTGGCAGGGCTCCCAGGTTTTCTGTGCCGAATAAAGCACAGGAGAACTGCTTGTCCCCGACACAACTTCAATAGAGACACGTGGGGTGGGCCATCGGCGCTTATACAGAGCGTGCTACCCTGTGTCCTTATCAGTCTGAGAAGGGAAGAAAAAGAAACCCAGTTTCTCTCATTTCGAGCTTATCACATGAATGCTGGACAAATCCTATGGCATCTCAGCTGTGCACACGCCATCCCCGACCCACAGTCCCCTGTACGGTTCTCTGAATCGCTTCCTGGGCAGGCTGAGCCCAGCTCGCAGTGGGGGCTGATCTGCAAAGTTGTCCCCGCGGTTAGCAAGGTTTCTGTTGCCAACATGCAGCTGGGAAGGCCCCGACACTCATCTGGAAGTCACCCGTTAAATCACGACTCTGCGTAGCCCTTCAAGGTTGGAGGTCAGGGCACAGTCGCCCAAAGTCGCTTCCAAGGGACAATACTTACGTGCAGATTTACATTTTGGTGAGTTTGTCAGTAAATCATAGACTCTGAAGCCACCGGTCTCACGTGTATCTCACGCATCCTCTGTCCCCAGTATCCATAACACTTAACACACGCACCCTAATAACTGCTCTCCGACTTCAGAGAACCAGGAAATACTAGTCCTAAGGCAGGCTGAGAAAGCTTAACACTAGGATCTGTCCAACCTAGTTAATGTTTTCATGAAATCTAATGAAATTTTATAAAGGCAGAGGTGGTTTCCCAAAATAAGGAGGAGGGGTGCTGGGGGACCCCTACATCAACATTAACATGCAGAGCGTGGCCCCCTGGGCTTGCCCTCCCCCACGAAGGGGAAAGAAGCCCCCCGAGATCTTCCCAGGTGCTCCTTCCTCTTACTTGTTGTAGGATGCTTTGATGTGTGCGATTGGGATCTCCTCGAATTTCTTCCCTGCCCACCTCAGAGGGCTCTCCTGTCCTGGAACTGGAGGGTAAATGCTGTAATTAAAGAAACACTTTAGGTAAATCCTGATTTTTCTTTTTTTTAAAGATTTTATTTATTTATTTGACAGAGATCACAAGTAGGCAGAGAGGCAGGCAGAGAGAGAGGAGGAAGCAGGCTCCCTGCTGAGCAGAGAGCCTGATGTGGGGCTCGATCCCAGGACCCTGGGATCATGACCTGAGCCAAAGGCAGAGGCTTTAACCCACTGAGCCATCCAGGTGCCCCAATCCCGATTTTTTTTAAGTCAGTGAAAACCAACAGCCCTGGACCCCGGACCTGCTCCCGGGATAGCTGTCCCCAGTCCATCTGGTGCTACTGCTGTTCCCACGAACACTGGGCTGAGGCATTCTTTCCTTAAGTGTCAACTATGGACACACCTAGTGACTTTCCACTAGGAGAAAAAGAGCATTTAATCCACCCTCCCTACCTTCCTGTGTCCCTTCTGGGACATTCAGATCACTGTTTTCAATTCTCTATGGGCCACTCTTTCTGCGACTAAAAAAATAAAAAAATAAAGTCAAACCTCTATTTCTGGTTTCAGATGATAGCTTGACTATTTTATAAAAAAGGACAAAATACAAAATAATTTTAATAATATTTGTAGTATCATTACTATAAAAAAAAATCCTGTATCCCCCATGATAGAAGTCAGCAAGTCTTTTCTGTAAAGGGCCAGATAGTAAATACTTTAGGGTTTGCTGGCCACGGAGTCTTTGTTACAACTAGGCAGTTTTGCCTCAAGTGCAAAGACAGCCACAGACAACGGTAAATTAATGGGTGTGACTATTTTGACTATGTTTCAGTAAAACGGTATTTACAAAAAACCAGGCACCTGGCCAGATTTGGGTAGGGACCCAGTTTGCCAATCTCTATCCTAAACCAGTAGCATTCCGTGTTGGCTGAACGGCAGAATCTCGTGGTTCTGATGCTCAATCCTGATGCCTCACTTCGGGATGGGGTCCGAGAATCTATTCCTAAAATATCCCCAGTGAACCAGATGCGAACCCAGGGTTGAGAATACTGATCTAGACATTATGTTGAGTTCAAGATCTTTCTCTGTCTCGGTCTAATCTGTCCTCTGGCTACCTCTAGGTCAGTACTCTAGGTCAGTGTGCAGGTTGAGAAACTGAGGCACAAATAGAACAGGGTCAGCAAGGGAAGCCAGACTTTGTGCCTAGGAGATCTGCCTCCGTTCAAGGCCCAGTTTGCCACGCTGTGCTTCCTTGTACTCAAACACAGCGTTGTCCTTCAACATTCCAGACACAAGTAAGCCTGCTGTCGCGTCCTGCCTATATGCATGGACCAGACCCGTGTTTGTACCTCCCCACACCTCCTGAAATTCAACAGACTGCGGTTCAGAAAATATTATAAGAGCGCTATCCTGGTGCCGAGCCCCACCTGCTTTCCTAGAGATGTTTTTCAAAAACAAAACAGAATATACCCAAATGGTCATCAAGAGTTACAAGTGTGTTCCTCCCTGCTAGGCCTGATGTCGAGATGATGGTGCCCTGAGCAGGCTGCTGGCTTTTCAACCTACAAGCCAAGATGGAGAGCGGCTGAGGCTCTCAGAGGACATGAGTTCCCCATGGATCACTTCCCTCCTGACTCAGGGGGTCCAAGAACTAAGCCTACTCAAGGGTGACCATACTAATACCATGCCTTCATATACAGTAAGGGTTTTGAACTCGGGAGGATTTGGAACTTGAACCACTTAACTGAAGGCACAGAAAAGATCAGGCCTCGAAACCGAGCAGGTTCAAGTACAAATGAGCGAGTGGTTCCCCGAAGGGAAGCCCAGACAAAGGAAAGACAAAGCCGTGGGGGTCTGCTGCCTTTTCATACCCGTCCTCAGAGTCGGGAAAACGGAAGGGCTGAGCACTGCAAACAGTCTCTGCTCTCTGCTGCTGAAGGGCTGGAAGGGAAGGCTGATGTCTACTGCAAGCAGCTCAGGCACGGGAGGGAGGGCGACCACCCTGAACGACCCCTGACAGTGCGCCAGACGCTGGGACCTGGGCCGGGTGTGCTGTAGTTCCACTTCCAGATAAAGAAAGCCTGGCCGCACAGTCTGCAACCCACGTGCTAATGGTGGCTAGAGACAACTGTTTAACAATGCAAATAAATGTAGAAAAATGCAGCAATGAGAGCTCCTGGCTCACCACTCCTGTCACAATGAGACGTGTGGCGTCCACAAGATCCTTCCAGCTGTATGCGTTGTTTCTTGACCTCCTTTTCTCCAGCGATCCTGTGTCCTCTATCCTGGCCTGCTGCTTCCTCCTGTGGTCATTCCTGGCCTTTGTCATTGCCAGGTCTGCAACCTCCTCACGACCTTGGTTTTAAGCAGCACACTCAGGCCACCTACCTTCAGGCACACCCATGCGACCCCTACTCCAGGAATGCTTCCCAGCCCACCGACCCTCCTGCTGGCTCACTTTCCCTCCCCGCCCCCAGGCCCTCACCTCTCTCCTGGCCTCCAGTAAATTTCATAACCAATCATTATCATCACTCCCTTGCATACCCCCTCAGTCCTCTGCCTCCTCTTATTTCATCGTACCTTCCCGGCAAACCCTAACCCCGGCTGAATCCATCCCTCCAGCCTCATCAAGGCTGGGCATGCTTCTATGCAGCTGGCCAGAGAAAAATCCACGCCAGTGTCGACTGGTCTCTCTACATATCATGGTTTCTCAACTTCAGCACTACTGACATGTTGGGCAAGATAATTCTTGGTGGTGAGGGGCTGACCTGTGCCTTGTGGGGTGTTCAGCAGCATTCTTGGCCTCTACCCACTAGTTGTCCCTCCACTGCCCTGCGTTGTAACAAGCAAAAATGCCTGCAGATGTTGCTAGAAGTCCTCTTGGAGGCCAAACTGCCCCAGCTGAGAACTACTGCTTTATTTTAATGACTTCTGACATCAAGTGGGCCCTCAGCACTGTACGCATGTCCCCAATTCAATCATCCTTCCAGGCTCCTGGATGACTACTTTATGCCTTCCTTTGTCCCCTGAAGCCTCTACCTCCTTCCTGTCTCCTCACGGCCAGCTGATGACCTTCGCAGAGAAATACAAGCAATCAGTTTCTCCCAGCTTCCACTACCAAACATCTGTGCCCACAATCTCTGCCTTCTCTCCTCTTGTGATGTTCCACCTGCGTTTGCCTCTCAAGGACATCACTCCAGCGATGTTTCCACCCCCGTATCATTCCCATCAGCAAAACATGTCCTCAATTCCCCAACCTAAAAACAAACAAAACCCTCTTTATCTCAAAGCCTCCCTGAGCTATTGCCCATTTCTTGATTCCCTCTCAAAGAACTGACTACACTTGATGTTTCTTTCTGTCTTCTATTCTCCTTGAACCCACCCCAATCAGACTTTAGCCCTATTATTCTGCCAGAAATGCTCTAGGCAAGGTCATCGACCAACTCACTGTTAAAACCAATGAGCAGTTCCATCATCAGCCTGGTAACTTCTCATAAAACATCTGACACAGCTGATCTCTCCAGTCTTGAACTACATTGAAAAAAAAAAAAATCCCTCTCAGTTTTCTTACTACCTCTCAGGAATTTCCTTGTCTTTTTTGATGATTCCCCTGGTCTCCTAAATTTCTAAATGTTAGAGGGTTCTAGGATTCAGTCCTTGGACCGCTCCTCTTGATCTACACTTACTGTCTCGATGATCTTGTACAGTCTTGTGGTTTTAAGCATCATCTGTATGATGAATCAAATGTGTGTCTCTAGCCCCAATCAGTCCCCTGAACTCCATTCCAAAAGCCGACACTGTACCTCCACTGGATGTTAACCGAGCAAAGCCAAGCTCCTGCAGCCTTCCCCATCTTAGGAAATGACGACTCCACCTTTCCAGCTGCTTAAGCCAAAAATTTTAGTGTTCCTTCCTTCCTCTCTTTTTCTCACACCTTACATGAACACATCCTGTTGGTCCCACTTTCTGTATGTCCTACACGGAAAGCTGTCATCCTGGTCCAGGCCACCATCATTTCCTGCCTGGAATGTTTCAAATATCAAACTGCTTAGAAGATGTCTCCCAGCTTCCATCCTTCCTTCTCTGCACTGTGATATCGACACGGCGGCCAAAGGGACTCTTTAAAATGAAGCAACATCATTTCAAGTCTCTATTCAAAATTCTCCAACGGCTTTCCATCTCACTCAGAGTCAAAGCTGGAGTCCTCACGAGGTCCTACGAGCTGGAACAGATGCAGCCCCAGGTGTCAGCTGCACGACTCCTCCCCATCCTCTCCTGCACTCCTCACTCCACACTGACCTCGCTATTCCTCCCAAACACTAGACAGACACACTCTCACCATCTGTCATACCCTCACGTTTTACATGTTTTCTCTTCACTGCCCCCTAACCACTAGAATTTAAGTTCTACAGGGGCAGGATTTTTGGGGTGTATGGTCACTGATGTGTCCCTAATGCCTTAAACAGTGCCTGACATTGTTGAATGACCCCCAACAGGATCTTGGCTTGAATTGTTTCAGCAGCTTCCCACTGTCTATAGTGGGAAGAGTCTGAAAGCAGCACTGTTACAGATAAGACCCTCAGCCTTCCGATTCCTTCTTTTGCTGGCCTCATCTGCCATCAGGCACACTCCTGAATATACCATGTGCTTTCACACTGCATGCCTTTACACAGAGTATTAGCTTTGCCTAAAATTATGCCTTCCATGTTGACCAGCTTAATTCCCGTTCAATTCAGTTCTTAGCTCTACATTATTTTCCTGGCAGTCTTGCCTGACTTCCTCAGGAGTGAGACACTCAGTCCTTCACACTTCCTACCAACCAGTTCTTACTCCAGCACACTACTGACCAGATTATGCCGAAAATGCTTGCATGACTGTCTTCTTCCTCTGTAGCCTGTGACCTACTGGTGGGGAAAGAATGATCTTTTGTATTTGTACTCCCAGCACCTAGCACAGTACCTGGCACCAAACAGGTTTTCAGTAAACATTTGTTGAATGGATGCGAATGAACATAGGGGTAGCAGCACTGATGGAAAGCAAGGGGCCAGTCCCTAGGGGTGAGCACAAAACCCCCCTGCCCCAACTCAATAATCTACACCGCGGTGTAGCAGCCCCTGCTCCCCCAACTCCCATTTTATATCTAAGGGAAGGCTGTTAGTCTGCCGTGACACCCCTCTCAGAGGGCAGAAGGTGGTATTTACTATACACTTCCGACATTAACTCATTCATTCATCTAACCGTTCACAGAGCGCCCACTTTTTGCCAAGGCTCATCTCATTGGATCCTCGCAAACTCTTTCGGCACCCTCTCCATTTGTAGACGAGAAAGCCGGGGCTCAGCGGCTCATCTGCATTAGGGTCTCAAAGACGTCAAGGGCAGAGTTGGGAATTCACTGGTTGTCGGGCTCCGGACCGCAGTGCCGGTGTCCCGAGGGCTGGGCTTAAGAGGCCCTCACCTGAACCTGCTGCGGCTCGGAGCCGGATCCGCCGCCTTCTCCTCAACCTCCTGCTTGGCCGCCGCGTCTTGCAGCTGCTGGGCGCCGGTGTGGATGGTGGAGGCTGGCGCCCCGGCCACGACCCTGCGGGGAGGGAAAGCTCGGTGAGGTGCAGGCGGCTCAGGGACACAGGCAGGAGCGCAGTCGCGGGGATGGCCGTGCGTTCGGGGAGGAGGTGGTGATCATTCTTACCTGGGCGTCGGTGGCCAACCCCAAGACCGCAAGAGCCAAGACCCCGTCTTTCGTACCACCTGCATGACTTGGATTGACCCCCGTCAGCTTCCGTCCGCGGCGACCTCGGAGGTTGGCGCAGCTGGAGAGGCACCAGCACCTCGAGTGCTCGTGGGGGGGACTACAAGGAAAATCATCTCATTCCACTCCTTGAGGTCCATTAAAGATTCTTTATTCCCATTTAAATGCTCTGCAATAATTGTCCTTTCGAGTGCTAACTGGGAGTTTCTTCCCTTTCCCCTAAATTCCTTCGCCTACCCCTCCATATTGGAGTGGTTCGTTCTGGTAGTTCCCGGGACAGACCTCTTCCGCCTGCCGCTCCCGCGCTGCCTTGTGGGAGCATGGGATTGGTCCAGGACCCCGCAGGGAGCCGCGGTACATTGTGGGAGGGCAGAAGCATGGCGGCGCCCATAAGGCAGTCTCTGTTTGGGGTGGCGAAGGGCAGGTGGCGGTTCGAGGGGCTCTGGGCCGGTAGCCTGGGTTCTCGCAGCCTAGCCCTTGCGGCTGCACCCTCGATCAGCGGGTCTCCATGGCGTCTTTTGGGCGCGGTGTGCCTGCAGCGGCCACCGCTGGTCTCGAAGCCGCTGACCCCATTGCAGGAAGAGATGGCGGCTCTATTACAGCAGGTAGGATTGAAGTGCGGCTAGCGGCTTCAAGGTGCTGTTGGGGAACCAAGAGAAGCACCGTGGGCCAGGGTTCGATCCCGTCTCCGGCACCAGTCTCAGTGACCTTGGGGAAGTCACTTCACCTCTCTGAACTTCAGCGTACTCAACCTGCGCGATGGTATCTACCTTACTGGGTTGGTTTGGTACATAGAAGGTGTTCAGTAAAAGTTTGTTTTCACTGGGATTCTTTGTTGTCGCGCCAGGCAGCTCTTTAGAGTTGCTTTTCTTTCTCGCTGAATATGGTAGGTACGCGGTGCTGAACAAGACGGCTTAGTTCCTATCGCAGGTAGTCTGAATGTCTGAAATTTAGAGTCTGATGTAGTGTTTTAGGAGAATATAATGGGCAAACATATAAGATGGCTGTGATAAAGTCTGTGTGTGAGGGGCAAGTGAGGAAACAGGGGCAAATACTCAATGTGAGGGCTGTGAGGGGCTTAAATCCCCATAGACGGTGATTGAAGGTTGTTTCGTTAGAATCTGAGATGTTTTTTGTGTTGGCTGCTGGGAGCTCCAAACTTCACTTCCTGCTTTTTACTTGGCTCATTAACTTATTCTGCAAATAGTTGATTAATTATTTTATAGATAATCATTTATCGCCTATTTTGTATAGACACTGTGCTGAGTGCTAGGGACCAGTAAGACAGATAAGCCTTTGGTTCTCAGAGTGTTCAGTCTAGTGGAGGTGGGCGGGTCAGTAACCAAATAATCACATGACTGTATAACTGCAGACCCTGGTAAGTGAAATAAAGGAAAACACAGGGTACAATAAAGGTTTTAACCGGGACATCTAATTTGATTTTGTGGCTGGTGTCAAAGAAAGTGGTACTTAAATCTGAAATCTGAAGGATGAGTAGCAATCTCCTAGGAGAAGAGCATGAGGGAAAACATTCTTGGAAGAGGGAACAGCATCTGTAAAGTCCCTGAGGCAGGAGAGTCTGGTGAGATCAAGGGCTGACAGGGCTGGAGTGTGGTTAAGTGGGCAGGCGGTGCCTGTCCCAGTTCTCTGTTCTTTGTAGCAGCTTGCCCTCCAATCACATTCTATCATTTTAGCAAATGTAACTCAAGCCCAAAGTGCAGGTGACTGTTTTTCTTTCTTTTTATTTTCTTGTGGTGTTTTAATTGTACGTCTGGTTATGCTGGGTGGTATGTCAAGTGGGCTATATAGCTCTGTTTTCTATTCTTGCCTGTTTTTTGTTTTGTTTTGTTTTGTTTTTTTTCTTGTCCTTTTAATTTTCTCAGATTGAAGTAGAGAGAAGTTTGTATTCAGACCATGAGCTTCGTGCTTTAGATGAAGCCCAGCAACTGGCAAAGAAGAAAGCTGACTTGTATGATGAAGAAGGAGATGAACAGAATGTACTGCTGACGCAGGATATGGAAGACGCATGGGAGCAGAAGTTCCTACAGTTCAAACCTGGAGCTCGTATAACAGGTTTGTGGTCTTTTTAGGCCAGCAGGAGAAAAGGAAAAGGGGTATTTTGGTTCTCAAAGGACATTTGCTTAGCCTCTGCTTTGTATTTTAAGTAGCAAATGGTTGCAAAGCTTCTTTGGGTGGGAGAAAAATAAAATCTTTTCCCTGTTCCTCATTTCCAGCTGAATATAATTTTTAAAGGCCAGTGCTATTTTTGAGTGGGAGGTAAGGGTGTTGGGATAACCTATTCTTTCTCAGTTAAACTTCATGAATGTATCTGAGTTTACTTCCTAGTGTGTGGGTGAGAGTGGGAGGAAAATCAAGCCTTTCCCGCTAGTTTTTTGTATGTCATCTGAAATTTCTCCCAAAGCAGAGGATTGAGTTCTCTTATCTCAGATGAAGACCGAAGAACAGAGAAAGTGGGGCCAAGTTAAGTCAGTAATAGTGTCAAAACGAGTGAAGTCGTAGTGTTTGAAGTAGTTTGGGTATAGCTTCTTTTCCAAAGGCTCAAAGTACCTGCACAAGGTAGTGCTCTTCAAAGGAGAAGTTCAGCTTTTGGTCTTCTCTTCTTTCATTGTAGTTTTCTTAAGATTGTGAGACTCTACCCCGAAAGAGGTCTGAATTAGAGAGATGGGTCAGGGTCGTAATTTGATTTTAAGATGGTAAAGGTTGTAGCTCTACCTTAAAGGAAGACTGTAAAACTGTTCTCCTTGGTTCTGGCAGATCACAGTCTTTTTGTCTTCTCTGATCCCCTTTTCTTCATAGAAGCCGATAAAAAGAATGACCGAACTTCACTGCACCGGAAGCTAGACAGGAACCTTGTTCTGTTGGTCAAAGAGAAGCTTGGAGACCAGGATGTTTGGATGCTTCCCCAGGCAGAGTGGCAGCCCGGGGAGACCCTCCGAGGAACAGCGGAACGAACCCTGGCCACGCTCTCAGGTGAGTTCTCTGCCTCTCTCCGAACCTCACAAGACTCCTTTCACACTCAGCCTTGGAATTTGCAGACTGGCTTGTGATGACGGCTGGAAGGATTGGAGGGGGGTCTTAATGGGAACTTTGATATCTATAAAAATTTCACCTAGAAAAAATTTTAGGTCAGGTGAGAATCTTTGTTCCACTGAGATTTTTAAATTTTCTTTTTTCTTTCTAATATAGCACATGGGTCTTATTGATGGTAGAAAAAATAATTCTTTCATTATAAAAAATATATGTTTTTTGAACTCTGTATTTTTTTTCCCATCCTTTGTGTGAGTTGAGTTTCCCCCCCCCCCCCTCCTCCCCCCCCCTCTTTGTTTTTTTTCCCCCCCCCCCCCCCCCGCCCCACTTAATCTGCTTTTTCATTCACCAAGTAATAATATCCACCACAGCGGCGGCTGCTGCTTCTGAAAGGAAAGCAGGAGGTCTGTCAATAGGTTTTGATCTGGAAGTTGTAGTCAATGGCTCCTTTCTACAGGAAGACTCTGCTTGGTCTTAGTTCCAAGCCCGGGGACGTTGGCGAAGCTGCTGGATTGGTTGAAGAGATCCTCTTGTTGGGCCTTTACCTCCTGTGCAGAATTGAAGAGTGTGGTTTTAGGTCCTTCCTTCTCCCGTGCCTCTCTTTAAGCAGGTCACTGCGGCTTAGGGGCCCTTTGTGGCTGCCTCACTGAGCAGCTGCTGTCCTACCTGAAGGATGGAGAGCTTCAGTTTCTGCTCAGTCAGCTGTGTCTTCCTGACAAAGTACAGAACTTTCATTTCCAGGTTTCCACAGTTTTGCATATTCCATAGGAATGGATCATTCTAGTACCTTTTCCGGTTTAATTGGCCCACATCTTCCCTTGAGCCCGTGATTGTAAGATATTTCATTGTCATGGGTAGCCATCGCAGGTCCTGCTGACTCAAGGGGTCCTACTTACCTTCCCATTAATGGCATTTCTGTCTCTGGAACACCAGCGGAACTAACCGTTCAGACAGGATTCCCAACCATCAGTATTTACAGTAAAATGTTTTCCAGTTTCTATACCACTGAAAGCTTCATTATTTATTGTTCGTAAAAATGATCATGATTTGCTGTTTGGTTTTTATCTTTTCTCACGTTTTTGATTACTTTAATCTATGGATTACTTGAGGAAGTGGATTTTATTTCACCTTTGCATAGGATGGCTCTTTTCCCGATCTGCTCTGCATAGAGTTACCCTTTTTTTTTTTTTTAAAGCAACATACTGTACTGAGAACTTGAAAGTGTGTTTAGTTCTTTCATATATGGAATATGACCCGTCACTCCTGATTTCTCTTTAGCCCATACTTCAGATGCTAAAAAAGGACTTGGTGTCTCAGAACACCTGTGTAGATAATCCACTGCCTTCTCAAACTGATTTTGAAATTTTGGTCTCTCTTTGAAAAGGAGGACATTTTGCATTTCTTGGCTGTCTGGTGTCATTTTGAGGAAGACGTCTTGGTGACTCAGTATTTGACACTCTGTTACCCCTGATAAAGCTCTTTCTGCTCTGATTTAGGTTCTGCCCCAGGGCCCAGCGCGGGCAGCCAACTGGAAGGTGCCTCCTAGACTTTCTATGAAAGAGGCTTATTTGCTTCTCTTAATGGTTGGCTTGAGGGGCAAGTATTCAGTTCCGCACACACCTTGGGGTCTGCTACAGTACTGTCCGGGGAGGTAGGCTGGCAGGTGCCATCCCCATGCTCTCCCTGTCCCTTGCTGAGATTGAAAAACCAGTGTGTACTCTCAAAATTGACAGTGCTACCACTCGCAGCCTGTGCCTCTGCTTGTCCCCGCGGCCTTGCTTACTGGCCTGACAACGCATTTACCCAACTAGAAACCTCAGGATCTCTTGACCTCATTCTGACATCCTGAAGTTCTCAAGTCCCTCCTGGTCGGTTCTAAATATTTCTTTTTTTATTCCCACAGCATTAGCTATCACCCTTTTGTCAGATTAAGTTTTCTCATCCTTGGCACTGTTGACATGTGGGGCCAGGTAATTCTTTGTGGGGGCTGCTCTGCGCATTGAGGGAGGCCGGCTGCATCTCCAGCCTGTGCCCACTAGGTAGCAGTGGCGCTGGCCCATCTCCACTCCCCCTAGTGTAACAACCAAAATTGTCCCTAGACATTGCCAGATACTGCCAGGGAAGTGAAGTCACAGTGGTTGAGAACCACGGTGCTGGACCTTTGAAGTAGGTGCCAAATAAGTTCCCTTTTGCCTTCATGTTGTGCCCCTCAGCGCTGCCAGAGTGAGTTTTCAGACACATCCCCTGTCGTGTCTCTGCCTAAAGGGTTTCCCATAGAAGTTCAGGCTTTCGAGCACGGCCTACAAATCCATTTGCTCTGGTCCTGAGCTTGCCAGTCTTCCGTCTGGCCACACACTGACATATAGTCTGAGTTCAACCGAGCAGACCTTCTACATTCCTCCAGTAATGTGGTTGTTTGTGCGTCTCTTTTGTGGCATGCTGGCCTCTGAAAATGGTTTGCTCCTCCTTCGTCTGACGACTCCGTTTTGAAGACTCAGCTTGTACGTTATACATTCTGTGCTGGAACCTTCTCCAAGCCTCCAGGTAGACAGAGCTACTCCTCCCTCTAGGTTCCTGCAGCATTTGTGTGTGCGTTTATTCACCTTCTGCAATGAAAGTTTACTCTGAGCCTCCCATTTGCTGGACACCGTGCAGGCAGTGGGGTCACAGATGAACAGGACGCCGCCCTTGCTCCGTGGGAGCTCATGTTCCGGGGGGAACACCTCTTTCACTTACTGCAGTGTCCAGTAATCGGTGTATGGCACATTTCTCCTCCCAGCTAGAATTCTGACTCCCTTGAAGGTCCAGACGGCATCTGTTCCTCCCCATCATCCCGGCTCTCCGCAAAGTGCCTGGCTCACAGTAGATGCTCGCGGAATGTTTATCGGACATGTAGATTTGGCAGGATCAATGCTGCTCCATTGGCCCTGTCGCCAGCACAAGCGCCTGCTAACAAAGCAGCAGCCGCTGTGTGCCCCCTTGCTCCTTGCCCACAAGGGGCCTGTGTGGCCTGTGAGAGTGGGAGTGAGACACGATGGCGTGGGTGGGGACCTTCCCCGTGCTTCCGTGGCCTCTGCTGTCCTCTAGGTGGTGGCGGGATCACTGTTCAGATGCTCAGCTTCCCTCACACACACGACGGCCGCTCCACTGTCCCTCCCGTATGCCACGTGGAAAGGGTTTCTACCGCGGAACCCAGTGTCCTTGTAATGTTCCCGCTGTAATAAATAGATGCGAAAGGAAAGCTACGAAAGAGATTTTGACATTAAACAGGAGGATAACAAATAAAACATGTCATTTATTGCGGAGTTATTAAAATGGCAAATAATAGAAAATAATTAAAATGGCAAAGGAGAACTCAAGAAATGTAAAAATGTGTATATGTACATCTCTGTGTGTGTGTGTGTGTAAGAGTCCATTTATTTCCTCCCCATTGGCACCTCTCTTCCTAAGTCCTGCAAGACGGAATTCCTTGAGGTGGAATTAATGGTCAAGGAGGGACACATTGACGTTTTCCATGGGTCTTGCCCACTTGTCCTGCAGAATGTACATACCGTTGGCCATTCAGGAGGGCCATAGAGAAGTGCGCATTTGTCCCGACCCCACGACACATGGACGATTCTTTTTAATTTTTGCCTGTCCAAGTCAAAATGATCTCCTTTGGATTCGCATTTTCCTGATTGTTAGTGAGATTGACCATATTGTCATGTGTTTATTGGCCACGTGTATTTCTTCGTGATTCTTTGCTCAGTTTGTAACGAACTGTTCCTTTTTTCATCTTGATTTAACTGTATTTTAATAGAGAAGAAATAGAGAAGAAAAATAGATAATAGAAAAATAGAAAAATAGAAAAAATTTTCCACATAATAAAAAAAATGGGAAGACAGAAAAATATTCAGTGAAATAAGTGGAAAATTCAGGAAAGTATAAAGAAACTTGCCAGTGTAATTCCACCACTCACAGATACCCCTGCTGGCATTTTGTGTTGTAGGTGAGCTCACATATCAGTTCCTTCTCTGATGCCAATAGTAGTTTTGCTTCGGTTCTGTTTCTGTTTTCGTTAGTACTGAGAGAAGCAGTTCGTTATATATGGTTAAAAAAAACTATCAATATAGTGTTTAGCGAATGTAAGATAGGGCGAGAAGTGATTTTCCTGTTTCAGAGGCATCCTTCATTAACAGTTTCTGGTGTATTCTTTTATTTTTTTATTCATTTAATTTTGGGGGTATATATATATATTTTTTTTTTCTCTTTTTTGGTATATCTTTTTAAAAATTACAAGCACATACATACTTCATCTGGTTTTTCTCCCCCATATGGAGCCTGGTTATATACCTTTGTTTCTCTTCTGTGCGGCATTTAAGCATCTCTCTGTATCAGCGTGTGAAGCCATACCTTAACGCTTTCTAACCCCAGCATAGATGTTATAATATGCGTGTGCTGCAGTTCACCTGTCTTGTTGCTTTTACAAATACGCTGTAATGAGCGTCCTTGTGTACTCAGCTTACACAGGCAGAGAAACGTATCTGGGAGGCTCAGGTTCTAGAAGCAGAGTCGCTGGCGGAAAGGGTTCACAGAATTAAAACTGGTGACTCTTGCCAAAGAGGGCGGTTCACGCTAACCTCTCCCCCCGTGATGGTGTGTGAGGGCCCATTTTCCTCTTGTCCTTGACAAGCAGAGGACAGCTCAGAGTTTTGGGACTTCAGTAATAATGACATGTCTGAATCTATATTTTTTAAATTGTTAATAAGATGGAACATCTTTTCATGAGTTTATAGGTCAGTGGTGTTTATTTTTTTGTGAACTGTAGGTTCATACGCTTAGTTCACTTTTCTTTTAGAAAGTTTTCCTTCTAAAACTTTTTCCTCATTGATTTCTCGTACTTACACCTGAAGACACTCTTCCTTTGTGGAGTGTGTTGAAAATATTTTTCTTAGTGTGCCGTTTTGTCTTTGACTTCTTAACGCTTCGTTTTTCCTTGTAGAAAGATTTAGTTTTATGTAAATAAACACTTTTTTCTCTTACTGGTTTTAAAAATTTTGTGTCTTGGTGAGAGGGCTTTCCCTCTCAAAAACGATCCAGAGAGTATCCCACATTTTTTCTATTTTTTTTTCCACATTTTTTCTAGTACTCTTTTAGGTTTATTTTTTTTCCCTTTAATGAAAAATTTGAAAATACAAAGAAATTCAGAAAGTATTAAACATCCATGAAACCATCATCCAGAATACTCAGCCTTTTTATGAAAGTGAAATTTCTGTTGTTCCGTCTTTGATCCGTGTGGTATCCGTTCGGAAGTGAGGGCCGAGGTGGGTGGACTCCAGCTTTATTTTTTCTGTTTAGCGGGCGGCTTCCCAAGTGCTGGACTGATCTGTCCTTCCCCCTTCCTTTGAAATGGCTTGGTTGTGGTTAACCCTTTGTTACAGATTCTAGATAACATCCAACCATCTGTCTTTGTCTTTTAACTTTGGTTATGATGTTTTCACCCCACAGAAGTCAAATTGGGTCCTTTTTATGCTTTTCAAGTGACAGTCCCTGTGAAAGGCTCATGAGCTTTGCTTTACAGATAACTGAGCGTCTTGGTCCTTCATCAGCAGACCAACGCCGGTGGCTGGTGGCCGGGCTGAGTCTAGAAACTTGGGGCTCTGACTCCAGCTAGTGGTCTCTGAACAGCATCGCTGACTTCCTTCTGAGAGCAGTAGCTTCACACACCGGATGGACCCAGGGAATGTGGAGCCCGTGAGCCCATGGATGGAGAGGCGGAGAGCCTCCTCAGGAACAACCCTCATCCTCACTCTCCGGGATTGCTTTACCTCAGGCAGGAAACGGCTCTCAGACCCCCGCTGACTGGGGGAGCCGCAGTAAACAGGTGGGTCCATCCTCATCTTCCCTGTTCACCTCTCCCCTTCAGAAAACAACCTGGAAGCCAAGTTCCTGGGAAATGCCCCCTGTGGCCACTACAAGTTCAAGTTCCCTCAAGCAATGCGGACAGAGAGTAGCCTCGGGGCCAAAGTATTCTTCTTCAAAGCACTGCTAGTAACTGGAGACTTCTCCCAGCCCAGGAAGAAGGGCCAGCGCGTCTGGGTCTGTAAGGAGGAGCTGGGCGACTATTTGAGACCCAAATACCTGGCCCAGGTACGGAGATTTCTCTTGGACCTCTGATGGGTGGTGCGGCCTGTGGACATTATGTGCTTGTCCCGTCTTTGTAGGGAACAGCACGCAGCCAACTAAATGCAGAGAAATAAACGAGTTTATCATCGTGTGGGTCTCGGCTGATTTGTTCTTTTTTTTTTTTTTTTTTAAAGATTTTATTTATTTGATAGAGATCACAGGTAGGCAGAGAGGCAGCCAGAGAGAGAGGAAGGGAAGCAGGCTCCCTGCTGAGCAGAAAGCCCCATGTAGGGCTCGATCCCAGGACCCTGGGATCATGACCTGAGCCCAAGGCAGAGGCTTTAACCCACTGAACCACCCAGGCGCCCCTCGGCTGATTTGTTCTTTAAGGATGACTGGCTTTTCCCTGTGCAGAGAGAGCTGTCTCTTAGGGTGTCTTTCCCTTGTTCCAAGCTGATAGTTGAGTGTTCCATTGCTTCACAGTGAATCAGCTTCCTGGATGCAGAAAGAGAGAACTGAAGGAAATGAATTGACCTCCTAAAAGCCCGGAGTTGTGTGAAAGCTCCTAGACTCATGCAAAGAAACTAGTTCTATGTAGTTCCTTAGTCATGAACCATTTTGTATTTTCCTCCCTTTGTACTTGACATGAAAGTGTTTCAGCCTAGCCTAGGAAATAATTTCTTCCTTTTTCCATCTCTTTCTTTTTTTTAAAAAATATATTTTATTTTTATGAGAAAAAGTGAGCGAGAGCATGCACACCAAAGTGGGGGGCGTTGTGGAGGGAGACGGAGAAGCAGATTGCCCTCTGAGCAGGGACCCCTGTATGGGGCTCTGTCCCGGGAACCCAAGATCATGGCCTGAGCCAAAGGCAGTTGCTTAACTGAGCCACCCAGGTGCTTCCTTTCTTCTCTTTTCTTTTTTTCATTCCTTTTTTTCTTTTTAAGCATTTAGTCCTATCTGTTTTGAAACAGTTGTGTGAGATAAGCAGGGTTCAATTGTCCTCTCCATTTTACAAATGGGGGAATCATGGCCAGATGCGACTTGGCTAAGAGTCTTACATCACTCATGGTATAGGAGGAGAAGGCTGATTTCTCGCTTCTGGGCTGGGGCTCTTGATCCCTCCCTGAGTTGCTGGAGTCCTCACTGGTCCCAGTGCCTGGCGCAGAAGGCACTCAGTGAACGTTTGCTAAAAGAGTGGAAGGGAGCAAGAGTCTCAGGCCTGCCTCCGTCTGCGTCTTTGCTGGATGGTGGTTCTGGTAGCACGGCTACGTCCTGGATCCCAGCTTCCTGGTTTCCACTCAGCGGCCTATGTGATGGAAGCCGGTGAAATGGAATTTCTGTTTCTGCTTCAGAAGGAGCCTTGTGTTCTCACTCAGAGTTGGGGAAGTTGCTTTCTGTGATCAAAATTGAGGTTCCTGGTCCCGGTATGCCCTACTTCCCCTGTACCTGCTCATTGCAGAGGGGGGACGTCCCCGAGCTGACGCTTGCTGATTTCACGGGCAGTCGGGCTGCCCTGGGAATGAAACATAGGTCCGAGGAGACGGCAGACATAGGGCCAGGGGTACATTTCTCTTTCTGGGTTTCGGATGAGTCATAGATGTGAACTCTAGTGCGTATTCGCCTCAAGGACCTCCGGTCTAGAAGAGAAGGAATCATCAGAGTGAGGTGGAGACTATTTTCAAGACTGTGATACTGTGATACATAGTAAGAAATAGATATTTATATTTGGTCTCTGCACAAAACTCCTAAAACCTGTGGAGTTTCCTGTGCTGAGAGCAATCAGGGTGTCTTGCGTTACGTTAACGAGGTGAGTTTTAGAAGGCCCCTTGGTAACCTAAGGATTGGGGGTGGGTGCCAGGGAAGCCAACCTTGACTCAAGGACTCAAGTCCAACCCCCTGATTTGGGAAGGAAGAGGCTAAAGATTGAGTTCAATCACCAGTGGCCAGTGCCATGAAATGAAGCCTTCATAAAAATCCAAAAGGATGGGGTGTTCAGAGAGTTTCTGGAGTTGGTGACCCCTTGGAGATTTGCGGAGAGTATCACCCTCCAAGACAGCATGGAAGCTCTGCACCCCCACCCCCACATCTCACTTTGCCCTGTGGATCTCTTCCATCTGGCTGTTCCTGAGTCAGGTCCTTTTATAATAACCTAGTATTCTAGTAAGTAATACGTTTCTCTGAGTTCTGTGAGCCATTCTAGCAAAGTAATTGAACCCTAGTTGGAGGGGGGTTGTGGTCCTTGGAACTTCCAATTGAACCTCTTGTTCAGAAGCACAGGTTCCTGGACAGGTGATTGGCTTCTGATGGGTTGGGGGCATATGGCGTGGGGGTGTGTGTCTTGTAGGACTGAGCCCTAAACTTGTTGGATGTGAGGGTCTTTCCAGGTAGATGGTGCCAGGATTGAGCTGAATTATAGGACAGCCAGCTAGTGTCTGAGAATTTCTTTGTGTGTGGGAAGAACTCACACACTGGAATTGGTACCAGAATCTTAATGACTGTTTTTAAGATGCTTTGGGTATAAAGTTGTTTCTTTAATGGGAAATAACATATATAATTGGTAAAGAGAGAAATGGTGTCAGGATAACCAGAAATTAAGTTAGTTCCTGTAACATTTTCCCCAGAACATTAATATTTTGAAGTGGTCAGGGACCGGATTGAATTACCTTAAGAAAAAAAGCTGCACATTTTATAGAAGT
Source organism: Mustela nigripes (assembly GCF_022355385.1). Classification (NCBI taxonomy): domain Eukaryota; kingdom Metazoa; phylum Chordata; class Mammalia; order Carnivora; family Mustelidae; genus Mustela; species Mustela nigripes. Next base: position 6,800,908 of record NC_081569.1, read on the forward strand.
GCCTTCCTTTATTACGAATAGTGGCTGGTTTAGTAGCTTCAAAAATCACTATTAGCATCTCCACTGTGTTAGGCTGTCTAGGGAAATGGAGTGGAAAGACAGATGCTGGGAAGGCACCGCCCTCCCCTTTGTTTTACAGAATTGATGAAGAAGGTCCCTTCCTGGATCACGTTTTTTATTTTGATAGAACTAGTCTCTGCGTGTCAGGAAGAAGCGTGAGCCCCAGGAGTAGAGGCACAAGGACCAGTGCACATGGCCAGTGGGAGCTTAACTGCATTTCCGTCGCTGGGCTTGGTTCTGTTTTATTTGTGCTCTGGCCTCAAAATCCCATAGTTTCTGTGTGGTCTGCCCTAACCCCCTTTTCCCAGAAGCCTTGCTATTTTTGGAGTGTGATTTTACAGAATGCAATCTTGTTTGGCATTATGGTCAAAATGACTGAATATTGCTGAATGCCCGCCCGAATCTTCCACTGGCTGCCAAACATGACCAAGAACTTGTTTCTAGTGTATCCTCTGGGAGAAGATCACCAGGAACCAAGAGGTGATGTTCTCTGTGTTTCAGGGGATGGGCACCTTCCAAGAAAATGGTGGGAGGAAGAAAGAGGAAGTTGTGAAAGGTGGGAATTGGGAGTTGCGGTTTGAGGTATGCTGGTGCACCCTCAGAAGAAAATGCCACTGTGTGTGTGTGTGTAAGACACTAAAACAGACTACTCAGCTCACTAGAAGCCTCCTCTCAAAGTTTAGCTCCCTCCTGGTCCTTGTCTTCCCAAGTGATTTCTAGTCACTTCTGTTTTTTACCTTTGCTGGTACCATGGAAAAAAATACCATTCTTTCGGACTTGTTTTCTAGGAACTTTGCCGCAAGAGTACCTCCTGGTGTGCCTTTTCTGTACCAAGTACATGCTTCTAGACTTAGCACTTTACAGGGCAATGAGTTCTTTGGCTCCCACACCTAAAACTTCCAGATCCTAGGGAACAGCCTGCCTCAGTGGCCACAGTTTAAAAAAAAAAACCCCTGAGCACTGAACTTGGGAATCAGGAAACCTGGGTTTGAATTTGTTTTATGACCTTGGGCAAGTGTCAGCCGAGAAGGCATTCCCTGAAAACGGAAGCAAATGGGAGTTTTGGTTGGGCATTTAGTTCTGCCATTTGGGATGCCCAGTCCCAGGCCAAAACCTCACCGCGCATCCTAAGGAAGACAAGGAAGGGGCTGAGCGGAAAAAGGCCAAAGGTGGCAAGGGCCGCTCTCATTCAGGGCCTCTATGCAAATCGGGGATTGAAACTAGGTTAATGCAAATGAGGGACTGAATTGGCTCTTTTCAAAGTGAAGAATGGAAATGATTCAGGGGTGGTGAGTAAGGGAAGTCCAGGCCCAAGGCTTGTAGCTGGGAAGAAGTTTCTAGTTCTCCGCTGAGGGATGAGGGCGGGCCCAAGTTCCTCCACCCTTGTGGCCTCCCAGCCCTATTTTATTTTATTTATATATTTATTTATTTATTTATTTATTTTAAGATTTTATTTATTTGACAGAGATCACAAGTAGACGGAGAGGCAGGCAGAGAGAGAGAGAGAGAAGCAGGCTCCCTGCTGAGCAGAGAGCCCGATGCGGGACTCGATCCCAGGACCCTGAGATCATAACCTGAGCCGAAGGCAGCGCCTTAACCCACTGAGCCACCCAGGCGCCCTATATATTTATTTTTAAAATTTATTTATTTTTTTCAGCCTAACAGTATTCATTGTTTTTGCACCACACCCAGTGCTCCTTGCAATCCGTGCCCTCTCTAATACCCACCACCTGGTCCCTCAGGTTGTTTTTCAGAGTCCATAGTTTCTCATGGTTCACCTCCCCTTCTAATTCCCCTCAACTCCCTTCTCCTATTTTAAAAGACAGGCTCTAGGGGCGCCTGGGTGGCTCAGTGGATTAAGCCGCTGCCTTCTGCTTGGGTCATGATCTTAGGGTCCTGGGATCGAGCCCCGCATCGGGCTCTCTGCACAGCAGGGAGCCTGCTTCCTGCCCTCTCTGCCTGTCTCTCTGCCTACTTGTGATCCCTGTCCAATAAATAAATTAAAAAAAAAAAAAAAGATAAAAGACAGGCTCTAGGCAGTGGGTTGAGCCTCTCACTCTCACCCCTTGATTTTGGGTCCGGTCATGATCTCGGGCGGGGGGAGGGTGTGGGATGGAGCCTCACCTGGTCCTCTGTGCTCAGCACTAAGTCTGTTTCTCCCTTTCCCTTTGTTTCTCCTACCCCCATCCCCCTGTGTGCATGCCTGCTCTCGCGTGCTCGCTCTCTCTCGCAAATAAATGAAATCTTCAGAGAAATAAAAGACATTCTCTGGGGGCGCCTGGGTGGCTCAGTGGGTTAAGCCGCTGCCTTCGGCTCAGGTCATGATCTCAGGGTCCTGGGATCGAGTCCCGCATCGGGCTCTCTGCTCAGCAGGGAGCCTGCTTCCCGCTCTCTCTCTCTCTCTGCCAGTCTCTCTACCTACCTGTGATCTCTCTCTGTCAAAAAAATAAATAAAATCTTAAAAAAAAAAAAAAAAGACATTCTCTGAACTAGGCTTGCTTGCTCCATCCTGAATCTTTTACACAAGTTACTAGTACTGGCCCTATTGGCTGAGCAGAGAAACAGTGCTAGGACCCCTGCCCACAGCATACGTTTCTATCTAAACCGGTAGGGCAGGCAACATTAGCCTTAGTTTATGGAGGAGAAAACAGAGGTTAGTTAACTTGCTTAGGGTGACTCACTCACTGTAAGGCGTGGGGTCAGCGTTTGAACTCAGATCTGTGCACAAAGCCAGTTCTTAAGTTTTCTTAACGTTACCTTCCTCACCTGTCAGAGGAAGATGATCGTCTTTCTCCGGTAATGTGATCATTTAGTGAGAATACCTCGCACTGCACGTGGCTTGTTGTGAACACTGAGCAGATGTTCGCCCCTTCCAACACATTAGGCTCCTGACTTCTCCCGAACCCACCTGGATCATCCTCACCTTTTCCAGGTGAAACCTTGCGGCAACCAAGCGTTTCTGACCTACCTGGACAGGGACATGGGAAATCGTAGATTAATGGATTCCAGCAGCCTCCTTCAACATGGGGGGGTGGCAGGTCAGTCCCCTAACCACATCCAGCTGGGTGGGCACGCCAGCCCCGTCCCACCAGGGCCTGGCAATCCAGAGCTGTTGGTAGGCTCCTGCCAGTGGAGTACTAACACTGGAATGGACTCGTGGACGCCTTCACTACCCCGGAAGGGGGAAAAGCAGAGCTAAAAGGTCAGTGACCCAATTATTAAGAGTTCACAGATTACTAAGCTGCAGTCACACACAGCAAGATAAAGGCTGTTTGCCTAAAATCTTGGGGCAGCCTCTGTCCCCCCTTCTCTGCTGTATTTCCTAGAAGGCTGGGTGATAGCCAGTCCCTGTGGGCTATGAGGCACCCCCCCACCTGCCTTGGAATGTTTGTGCTGAGGCCCATGAAAGGGAAGGGGGGACTTGCTCTGCTTGCTTCCAGGAGAGATGTCCAGAATACACAGGCTCAGAGGTGGGTCCAGGCAGCTGAGTCACTGCCTCAGCTGAGGTCCTGGCACTGCGGGTTACAGATGGCCAGGGAGGGCATTACTAGTCCAGAGCAAGGAATAGGTGCGTGTGCATGTATGCTCACTGCCAGCTCTCCTGACCCAAGTCATCCTCAGATGGGCCAGAGGAGCCAGCAGCAGGCCTGGCTGAGATTTGGAAGTACAGACACAACATTAACTGCCGAAGAATCAGGCCCGGAGTAGCTTGTGGGTGGCAGGAGAAGGGACTGAGGAGGAAGGCGAGACCCCCCGGGGTTCTCCTTTGGCCCAGCAGGGGGAAAACAGCCCTAACACAGCCAGACACGGACCGTGGAGAACAGGACTGGTAGACAAAACAGGGGACATGCTGGGGCTATAGGGTTCGGGTCCTCCAGGACACCTCTAGGTCAGGAACACTTGGGGTAGACAGGGCTGAGAAGAGAGGACCCCTCCCCCCCAGCAGCCTGGGGGTGGGGGTGGGGTGGAGAGGGCTGAGGTGGGGCTTTTGGATCGGGGTGGCTTGGATCTTATGCATGAGTACCACAAGGTGGCAGAATTTGCTTGACAACCACTTTGTTTCTTGCAATTTCACAGCATCTGGCCTTAGGCCACCGCCTTGGAGAGATTCCCCGCTTAGGTTCTGCAGAACCCCCAGTGCCACGTCCCCTGGGGTCAAGGGGCAGCCTGAGCCGACGTGCCACCGGCCAGCACAGGTGTGGGCCATGTTCACATCCTCTGCTTCCCCTGGTTCTCTGGGAAGCCCTACACAGCGGCTTGTATTTGCCCCACGTTTTTGTCAACAGACTAGTTCGGGGAAGTAAAGGGACAAAGACCTCATAGATTATGTGTGGTGGAGCCAAGACTGAACCCGGGGCCGCCCACTGGCCCGTGCTGCCTAGACAGTTGTCTTTGCATCATCGAGTTCCCGCCCCTGTCACCAAGGGCCAGTCTGCTGCAGGCCCACGGGGGCCTGGAAGGGCCTGAACGGGTGTGGTTCAGGAGCACGGGAAGAGGATTTGGAGTTGAGAACAATGAGAATGAAGAGGCTGAAGCCCCTGAACTTGGAGAATGAAAGAGTCATGGTCCCTTTCTCCAAGGGAAGTTGATCAGTGTCCTTTGGATGAGAGGCAGTAAGCTTGGAATGCAGCAGGAAGGATTTGGGGGACGACAACAGAAGAATTCCTTGACATTTAGGCTTATTAAACATCGGAGTGAATTCCTGAAACATTCCAGTGACCATTCAGCAAATATTTGTGGAGGAGGTGGTTTGACTGCCAAGTACTGGGAATAAAATGATGATCAAAATACTCCAGGCCAACGTTGTCTCTATGGGCTGAGAGTGGGGGCAGGAAACAGACCCATCAACCAGCAAAGGGCAAGTGTGCCATGGGAACGCGAGTGCTGTGCCCCCAGCCTGGTCTGGGGTTCAGGGAAGGCCTCCTGGACACATGGCTAAGCCGAGGCCTAAAGAGCAAGGAGGGGTGAGCTGGGGGAGTAGGAGGAGGGGGGAGCCTGTGCCCACAGAGGCCCGAAGCCCTGTGAGGCTAGAGTGCAGTACACACGGGGATTATTTTACAGTGTCCTGAATATTCTTAAGAGTTGTGTTGTCTGAAGGATGACGTCCACCCTTCCATCCTTCCAACCAAGAGAACGGGTTCCATGATCTCTTGTCACAGTGAAGCCACATCTTCCCTGGAGGCGAGATTCTAAGGCCGGTGCACACATCATGTGCAAAGTTACTAATGAACTATCCTTTGGAAAGACTTCCTGGGAGTTTCCTCCTGTGATAGAACCAATCATCGTTGGTTTGGTTTAGTACAGCCTTTTTTTTTTTTAAATTTTATTTTTATTTATTTATTTGTGTGTGAGTGTGTGTGTGAGAGAGAGAGAGAGAGAATGAGAGGGGAAAGGTCAGAGGGAGAAGCAGGCTCTTTCTTGGGAGAAAAAGCCTAAACTGGGGCAGTTGGGATGAACACATTCAGACCCCCACTGGGTCATCACGAGATGCACACACAAAGACGGGTGTGCAGGATCCAAGATGGAGTTGGCTTCCCCGTCTCGGGCTCATTCCAGAGCAGGAGCCCGTGGGAGCAGGAGGCTCATTTATGGTGGGTGGAAATGCCTGCACTGTTTACACATTATTAGTCTCACCTTTAAAAATCCCTGAGCAGTAGTTCGAATTCTTAAGAGTCAAAGGTTTATATGATGTGATTCTATGGTATTTATCTGGTTCGCAGTTGTTTCTGTAGCTCCCTGGACACTCTCTGCAGTGGCTAATTATCAAGCAATGAAGCGTATGTTTTAACTCCTATTCCCCGAAGAGACTTGGCCTTAAGGGTGACAAATTCACAGTTTGGTTTTTTTTTTTTTTTTTTTTTTTGGTTGGTTTTTTAAGGAGAGAGACTTGGCTTTTGGCAAAGTTCTTAAGCCAGAGTTGGGAGTGTGTAAGTGATTAAGTTGGGTAATTGTAACCCCAGCCAGTAAGAAGTGGGGTGACGGTAGCAATGATTGTAGATTTTATGTACGGTGCACACACTGGCTGAAAGCAGGTCCTAAAACTTCCCTGAGCCGTAGCTGCATCAATAAAATAAGAGTTTCAACTTTTTAAAAGGTGATTGGTTGGGGGCTGTTCAGATGGAAAACTATGTTTGCTAAAAAAAAAAAAAATTGATGTTTCTTATAGTCCCACCTTGTATATATCCCTCTCCGAACCCCATCCTTCCTCCTAGGCATTTTGTGTGCGTCTGTGACAATGACAAGTTTTGTATACATATCTGTCCCCGACACACACACACACACACACACACACACACACACACACACACTTTCTACCACGCCCATAAAGAACATTTCTGAACACTTCCTCCCTCCTATCCCCACTTCTCACCAGTCTCTCTCTCTCACACACACACCCTGGAACATCATGTCACACAGCTTTGAGCATTCACAGCACACACACACACACCCCTCCTTGAACATTTCCAGCACAGCCCCCTCCCCAAGAGCTTTAAATATTCTCATCACATATACACGTACCCTTGAACGCTCACATCGCACACAAACCCTCGGAGGCTGCCTCCTATCACACATTCATACAAACCCTCGAAATCCATCTGATCCACACACACCCCTGAGCAGCACTAAAAGACGCACAGGCACATTCTATATACACACACATACAGACACACAGACACACACACACACACCCCCTTCGCACCTGCCAGCGCGCATGCGCACTCTGGAGCATTCACATCACGCACAGACTTGAATATTCACCTCACATGCTGTTCGGGTCACTTGCCTGTTGCTCTCCAATCCGCTCCTCACTCTTCCCCCGTGGTGCTCTGGAGCGTGCGTGTGCACATGCGTATGCACGCACGCATCGAGGCCGGTGCTGACCCCTGAGGATTGCATTTTCCAGGTTTCCTTGCCACTGGGTTCCAGTTGGGTTTGGCCAGTGAGTGGTACTGGTGAGGGATGGGAGGGTGGAGGAAGGGCCAGGTGTTTCTCCTCCTCCTTTGCCTAGGTGGCACTGTCCCCTCTGCGGTCCCGCCTCCCACTAGCCGCCTTCTTCTTGATTCCAATTCCCGCAGGACACCACCCCCCCCCCCCAGTCCCGCCATCCCGGGGGTGGTGGTGGCCTCTACTCTGGCTCATCTCTGGGTTGTTTCACCGTCCCGTTTTTGTTCAGCCTTTCCAAACCCCTGTTTAACTAGTTCCCTGGATCACGTTCCCTCTTCCTAACCCCCTGGCACGGGCGACTTCCCCTAACTGGACCCGCGTGCGCTTTGCATTGGAGAATATTCTTTTCCCTGACCAACAGACGTTCTTCCAACTGCGCTCGGATGGATCTTTGTTGGATCAAATCCTCGCGCGGAGTAGGTGTTCGGTATTTGTGGAGTCAATGAGTACGGTGGCCCCTCTTCCCTGTTCCAGGATATTTTGAGGTCGCAGCTTGTGGTATTCCTGATTTGCGTGGCTCGGGGGCATCTTCACCCCCTCTGGTTGGGTCACCAATGGCAGCAGTGAGCCCAGCCTCATGGGATCCTGATCATCCCAGCCAGAGCCCATTTGGAGAGTGGAGTGTGGACAGCCCTTGACTGAGTCATGGAAACTTTCCTGTTGCCCAAGGTGTAACCAGGTTTTGCATCAGTAAGGTAGATATGGTTTTGGAAACACAGAGGAGACTCTCAGGGTCTGAGATAAATAGGAGAGAATGGAGATCTCTCTTTCCCTAATGGTTTGGGCGCACCTGAGCTCTGAGCACTGGCCCCCAGGTCTAAGTTCCTAGCTCAGAAACTGGCCGGGCACGCTGCTCTTTGTTTCGGCATTCTTGCCGTGGAATCGGGAGCAACTGTTACCCAGCACTTATTCCTGTCTACAGAATGTCTAAGGAACTGTCTGATTTTGGACAAGTCAGATGCCCTCGGGCGAACCTCGGCTTTCTCTGTGGCAACATTAGGAGGCTGGATTCACAATGCTGGCGGGCTGGGCGGTCCTGGGCTGGTGAGGAGGCGCCGCTGACCAGGCAGAACCCGTATTGTCCACAGGGGGGCTCCACACTCAAATGCACGCACAGCCCCAGACCTTCCAGGGCTAAAGCTATGCTGCCCCAGGCTTCAGAAAGCCGGCGGTGCCCTTCCGCACGGCCTTCCTGCATCCCTGGGCCTCTGAGTGGCCAACTGTCTGTTGCAAATTGAGTTAAGGCGCTGAAGGCCAATGCAAATAGGCAATGATAATGGGGAGGCAGAAGTCACCGACTAAGGCGTTCACACCTTAGCCTGAGCTCATAGGATTAGACAGAATTATGAAGAGGTTGTGGGAACTCAGGGGAGGTGAAATTCGAAAGGGAAGACAGAGATGGGGGAAAAGGTCATGATGCCAGCATCCAAACATTTTCACAGGTATTTGATTCATTTTAACCTATTTTTACTTTGAGCAGACCGTTACGCCACATCCTCTGTTGTCCAGCGTCCTACACGTGTGTGACCTTTACAACATGCCTGGGGAGGGCAGGGCCATATCGGTATTCCTAATGGACAGACTGGGGAGCCAAGAGCTGGGGAATAAAGGGTCGAGCTGGGACTTAATCCAAGTCCTCGTGAGTCACAAGGGACAGCCCTGGGTATCAGGCACAGTCAGTAGGGCGGCCACCTGCCTCTGGGTGGGCTCCAGCGATCCTATCTGGCCAGCAGCAGCTCCTGACATGGGGCAAGGAGGGGGTGCCGGCAGGATTCTCACATAGCAGTGGGCGGAGCAGGTGAATTCCTTTACATTTAGGGCAATGAGGCCCAGAGGAGGGGTCTCTGCTTTTAGGTCTCATGCAGAGCCAGAGGCAAAGGGAGGAGACCCAGGGAGTCCTGCCTCCCAGCCTGGGACGTATGTCTAGACACCATGTGGAGTCTGCCTAGCCACAGCATGACATCCAGTTCCTTCTGGAAGGCTCTGAGAACCAAGGAACTTCCCCTCTTGTCCTCAAATTCCAGGCTCCGAGGAGTCAGCAGGGCCATGGTGACAGGCTTTCCCCAGCTGCCTGGCAGGGCTCCTTGGCCTTCATGACCCCCTCCCAGGAGAGCAGGGATTACCCAGCACACCAGCACCTGTGGAGGTAGCGAGAGCCAGGCTCTTTGCTCTGCACAGCTTTCCCTGGGATTACAAGATAATGCATATGGAGGAACATTAGCTCATCCAAGTTTATGGATTTTGTGGAAATCAAATTGTAGTAATCTCTCTGGCCATCTGGTCTTGGCGCCGCTAGCCAGAATCTCCCAGAAACTTTCTGAGGTCTCCATGCAGGGCTGGACGAGATTGTTGTGCCCAGCGCCAGGCCAGGATTGTCCAAGGGGTCTGGATGGGTTTCTGCACCTGGTACCTGAGTGAGGAAGGCAGGACGGGCAGCGGCAGCTCCAGCAGGGCTGTGGGTGCCCGTTCATTACCAGCAACACCGCGTGTGGGTGGCCCACCTGTTCGCGTTATGAAAACTCAACCTTGCATTGTAGAAGGCATCATCAGGCACATTTCTGGGGTTAGGGTGGGGGGGAGGGGGATTTTCCTCAATGAGATGCCAAAGACTCCTGTCCTCTTTAAGAAATGTGGCCCCAGGAATGGAGTGTGCTTCCGAAGGCCTGGGCTTTCCTTGCCTGTGAGGAATGGACGTCAGAATTTCTGTAGCTAGTAGTCTGGTCTCTTCATGGCTGACAGAGAGCCCGTAGCCCACCGAAGTTTTTGAGGGAGGAAGAAGTGCAAAAGGACAGGGTCCTAAGGTGAAGCACATGGACTCTCGCTCTAAAAGGTCAAGTTTTCTGTTTTGTTTTAGAGAGGGAAGTGGGGGAGGGGAGAGGGAGAGGGACAGAGAATTTTAAGCAGGCTCCACACCCAGCATGGCGCCAGACATGGGGCTCGATCTCGTGGCCCTGAGGTCATGACCTGAGGTGAAATCAAGAGTCAGACGCTTAACCCACTGAGCCACCCAGGCGCCCCTAAACGATCAAGTTTGAACTCAGCTCTGCCACTTAATAGCTGAGTGACCAATAGCTAAGTGGCCTTGGGCAAGTCATTTGACTTCTGTGCACCTCAGTTCCTCCCCTGCAAAATGGGAATATAAAGAGGACACACTTGTGGGGCTCCTTAGTCACTCCCAGCAGTGTGCAGGCGATGAGGTGTTTGGAGGTGGTGGGCTGGGGGGGGCGGGGGGTGGGGGCGGGAGTGCTGCTTTGTAGTTCCCGCCAATCTCCGTGGTGTAAACATTCCCACTGTGGTCAGTTTGGAGCCACGAAGGAATGGGAAGTGGTGCCCGTATTTGGCTCTCAAGGGTTGGCGGGAGCTCTGGCCCAGGACCAGTGGTAGGATGAGGCTGTTTAATAGATACTACACATTTTCACACTGGCAGGTAAATAGGTTCTGCCTCGGGAACCCGCCTCCTAATCCGTTAGCCCCGCCCCTTTCATCACGCTTCTCGCAGACTCCCACCAGCCGGTTAACCCTGTCCCCCTGATTTGGCCGGATCCGTTCTGAACGGTCAAGGCTGGGCCTGACCAGTAGGAAAACCACTTGAATATCACAACTCCACAAGCAAGAGGCACCAGGCCAATAGGCTGAGTGACCCTGCCTCGTGGACGTGATGCCCCGGCCCACGACTGTCAGCTTCCTGCCCGCGGTGCCCCCCGCACGGCCACGACACAAAGACAGAGGCTCTGTATTTGGAGGTTGAACTGGGCAACGGGGAGTGCCCATTACCGACAAAATCGCGTTTGCATATGATTTGTTTAAGTGATTAAGAAATGTAATGGATAGGGGCGCCTGGGTATTTCAGTGGGTTAAAGCCTCTGCCTTAGGCTCAGGTCATGGTCCCAGGACCCTGGGATGGAGCCCCACATCTGGCTGGCTGCTCAGCAGGGAGCCTGCTTCCTCTTCTCTCTCTCTCTGCCTGCCTCTCTGCTTACTTGTGATCTCTGCCTGTCAAATAAAAAAAAAAAAAAAAGAAAAAAAAAAGAAATGTAATCGATATGAACGGCTTCACCAGGTTGGAATGCAAATACTGTCACATTTCTTTAATTTCTCCAATTAATTGCTTGAGCATCCTTTCTTATTCTGAAGTTTAGGATCTCTCTTTTGAGGCTTTCTGCCCCCTTTGGATTATTGGCTCAGCATGAAGGAAGGAGACCTACTTCCTAATGCCGGACAGAAAACAACCAGAGTCTGATTAGTCCGCTAGCTGGCAGTCTGGGTAGGCGGTCGCTGTGGTGTCCTTGTTTAGGGCTCCGGTCTTGACCCGTGTGCTAAAGTGGTTGGATCTGGGCCCAGGCAGGCAGCAGAAATAAGGGGGATGGATGGGGGTGAGCAATGGAGAGTGGTGGGGTCTGTGATTAAGTGGCCTGTGCTCTCCCTCTGCTAACTGTGGCCAAATGTGGGCTCTGTGTTGCCAGATTTTCTCATGCTTTCAAAAGAAATGAGATATTTGTGGGGTTTTGTTTTTGAGGCACACTTTATGTACAATAAACTGCACAATTTTTCATGATGAATGCTATACTTTCAAATTTCAATTTAATTTGATGTAATTTTTTCCCCTCATGAATAGTGCACTTTTTCTAAAAAAAGATTTTATTTATTTATTTGACAGAGAGAGATCACAAGCACACAGAGAGGCAGGCAGAGAGGCCCGCAGAGAGCGAGGGAAGCAGGCTCCCTGCTGAGCAGAGAGCCCAATGTGGGGCTCGATCTCAGGACCCTGAGATCATGACCTGGGCCGAAGGCAGAGGCTTTAACCCAGTGAGCCACCCAGGCGCCCCATGAATAGTGCACTTTTTTATCCGAATCCCCTGTTACAGCCCTCCCCCTCACTGCCCCTCTGGTAACCAGCAGTTTGTTCTCTAGGAAGAGTCTGTTTCTTGGTTTGTCACTTTCTCTTTTTTCTTTGCTCACAAATTCCACGTATGAGTGAAATCATATGGTATTTGTCTTTTTCTGAGCGTCTTATTTTGCTTAGCAGTATACCCTCTAGCTCCATCCACGTTGTTGCAAATGGCAAGATTTCATTCCTCTTTATGGCTGAATAAATAATATTCTGTTCTATCTGTATCTGTATTTATATACCACTTTTTCCTTATCCCTTCATCAATCGATGGACACTTAGGCTGCTTCCTTAGTTTGGCTATTGTAAATAATGCTGCCATAAACATAGGGAAGTATGCATCTCTTTGAATTATTATTATTATTATTTTATTTTGGGGGTAAAAACACAATGATGTGATTCCTGGACATAGAGTTGGTTCTATTTTTAATCTTTTTTAAATTTTTAAAAAAAGATTTTATTTTTATTTATTTGACAGACAGAGATCACAAGTAGGCAGAGAGGGAGGCAGAGAGAGAGGAGGAAGCAGGCTCCCTGCTGAGCAGAGAGCCTGATGTGGGGCTTGATCCCAGGACCCTAGGAACATGACCTGAGCCAAAGGCAGAGGCTTTAACCCACTGAGCCACCAAGGCATCCCTATTTTTAATCTTTTGAGGACCCTCCATACTGTCTTCCACAGTGGCTGCATGGATTTCCATTCCCAGCAACAGTCCCCTTTCTCTGGTAGAGAATAACACTTGTTATTTCTTGTTTTTGTTTTGTTTTGTTTTTGTTTTTTGTTGTTCTAGCCATTCTGAGAGTGTGAGGTGATACCTCACTGTGGTTTTTGATTTGAATTTCCCCAACAATGAATGAAGTTAAGCATCTTTTCATGTGTCTGCAGGCCATCTGGTTGTCTTCTTTGGAGAAATGTCTGCTCATTTCTTCTGCCCATTTTTAAAATTGGATTATCTGTGGGGGTTTTTTTGGTGTTGAGTTTCAGGTCTCACCTTTAGGTCTTTAATCCACTTTGAATTTACTTTTGCATATGGTGTAAGAAAGTGGTCCAGTTTCATTCTTTTGCATGTGGCTGTACAGTTTTCCCAACACCATTTGTTGAAGAAACTGTCTTTTCCCCGAAAATGCACACATTTTATGGAATTATTATGTGTATACATTTTACATATGTAACCACCACCCATATAAAGATAGGGAACATTTACGCCTCTCAGAAAGTTTCCTGTGCTCCTTTCCAGGTCAATAGCTGCCTATTTCCCACCAAAGTTGACCAGTGACTTCTATATTCATAAATTAGTATGCCTGATCTTGAACTTCCTGTGAATAAAATTTTAACAGTGTGAATTCTTTTGTGTCACACCTCTCAATATAATACTTTTGAGATTGTCCATCTTGCACATTATCAGTAGTTCATTCCTTTTATTCCTGGGTAATGCAAAATACCATATTTTACTTATTTATGCTCTTGTTGAGGGATATTTGGATTGTTTTTACCTCTTGGCTATTGTGAGTTCAGCTGTTTATGAACCTTCATGTGTACATCTTTTTTCTGGACATATGTACTCATGAGATATATATACATATACATATACATTTATGTATATATATACACACATATATATATATATGAAACACACAGGTGTAGGAGAGGTATCGCCAGGACATAAAATAGGTCATGAAGCTTTATTGGAAATGGACAGTTTTCCATGAAGATTATGTCAATTTACATTCTCATCAGTAACGTGTGAGAGTTCTAGCGGCTCCCTATCCCCACCAGCATTTTTGGCTGTTCCAGTGAGTGTATGGTGGTACCTCATTATGGTTTTAATTTGCATTTTCATGATGAATAAGGATACTGAGCACCTTCATATACATCTGTTGGCCATTCAACATTTTGTTTTGTGAAGTTCCTTTTCAATTCCTTTTCCTCTTTTTAAATTGGGACAACTTATTACTATTTTATGTATATATATGTATCATAAAAAATATGTTTCATGTATTATATGTATTTGTTTTCTATTCTTTATATACTCTAAATACAAATCCTTTGTCAGATATATGTTCTGTGAATATTTTCTCCCAGTCTATGGCTTGCCTTTTTACGTTCTTTGTTCCTTAAATGTTTGGTAGAATCTATCAGTGAAAGGGCGTCCGGTGGCTCAGCTTGTTAAGTATCTACCTTCAGCTCAGGTCATGAACTCAGGATCATGGGATCGAGCCCCACATCCAGCCCCCGCATTGGACTCTTGGCTCAGTGGGGAGCCTGCTTCTTTCTCTCCCTCTGCTCTGCCCTCCGCTTGTGCTCTCTCTCTCTCAAATAAATTAAAAAAAAAAAATGAGTCTATCAGTGAAGCCATCTAAGTCTGAAGTTTAATCTTACAAGGTTTGTAATGACAAATTCAGCTAACAAAGATGGGATTTTCTCTTTCTTCTTGTATGAGTTTCAAAAGGTGGTGTTTTTCAAAGGATATTTTTTATTTCTAAGTTATCAAATTTATTAGCATAAAGTTTTTCGTAATATCCCCCTATTATCTTTTCAATACCTGTAGGATCTGTCATAATACTCTCCTTTTTATTCCACATATTAGTATTGTATTTTATCTCCTTTTGCCTTGATAATTCTTACTAGACATTAACCAATTTTGTTAATTTTAAATAACAAATTTTGCTTTGTTGGACTTCTCTGTTAATTTCCTTTTTTCAATTTCATTGATTTTTTTTGCTCTCTTATTTTCTTCCTACTCCTTTGGGTTAAATATATATTTTTTGGTTTCTTGTGGTAGACTTGTTGGCCATCTTGATTCTTTCCTAATAGATGCCTTTAAAGCTATGCATTTTCCTCTAAGCATTGCTCTAGCTGCATCACGCAGATTTTAGTATGCTGTTTTTTCAGTTCAAAATATTTTCTCATTTCCTTGAAATTTCTTCTTTGATACTTGGAGTTGTTTCTGTTGTTATGAAAAGTGTTTAGAGATTAATACTTGTTCCTACATGTTTAGAGATTTTTAGGCTTTGCTTTGCTAATGATTTCTATTTTAATCCATTGTGGTCAGTGAACAGATTCTGTATGATTTTAACCCTTTGAAATTTATAAAGACTTGATTTATGTCCCAGCATATGGATTATTTTCATGACTGTTCCATGTGAGTTTAACAAAAGCTATAACCTGTAGTACTGAATCTTAGTTTTTATAAACATATTTATTTATTTAAGTAATCTCTACCCTCAGTGTGGGGCTTGAACTCCTGACACAAGATCAAGAGTTGCAGGCTCTACTGACTGAGCCACCCAGGCACCCCTGAATATCATTTTCCATAAGTATTAGTTAGGCCAAGGTACTTGTTAATATTTCAAATCCATATATTTCTTGAAGTTTTTTTATTAGTTATTCTATCAATTATTCATCTGTGATTGTGGATTTGTTTATTTCTCCTTTTATTTATGTGAGTTTTTGCTTCATGTATTTTGAAGCTCTCTTATTAAGTGCATATGCGTTTGTGATTATTGAGTCTTCCTGATGAATGGACACTATTATCATGATAACATCTTCCTTTTATTTCTAGTAATATTCTTTGTCTTGAGGTCTATTGTTCTGATACAAATACAGCTACACCAACATTCTTCTCATTAACATTTATATGGTATGTCTTTTTTCATCTTCTTACTTCCAAACTGTGTCCTTATATTTAAAGTTTGTCTCTTGCAAGTAGCATAATTTGAGCTTGATTCTTTATGTAGACAATTTTTTAAATTGTTTCATATATTTACATTTAGTATAATTAAGGATATGTCTAGCTTTAAGTTTTCCCTTTTACTACGTGTCCCAATTTCTGTCTTATATATTTGTTCCTCATTTCCAGCCTTCTTTTGAATTAATCAAGCATTTTTTAACTATTCCATCTTATTCTTCTGTTGGCTTTTAAACTGTACCTTCTTGTATTATTTTAAATGTCTACTGTAGAAATTATAATAATCATACTTAATTTTTTCACGTTTAATAAATCATAATATTAATCAGTATTATTACATTTAACAATATGAGAATCTTAGAAACTATGATTCCATTTACTTCCTCTCCCACATTTCTGCTATTTTTCATGTATTCTACATCTGGACACAATATAAACCCCACAATTCAATGCTATTATTTTTTTGCTTTCAATAGTCATATATATACGTATGATTGCCAATATTTATCCTTCTTTGTAGTCTTTATTCCTTCCTAAAGATCTGGGCCTCCATCTGTTCCTCAGCCTGAAGAGCTTCCTTTAGTATTTTTTTTAGTGCAGTCTGCTGGTGATGAATATTCTCTTTTGTTTTTCTGAAAATGTCTTTATTTTGCTTTCATTTTTGAATAATGTTTTCAAAGCATATAGAATTATAGATTGACCATTTTTTTGTAGCATCTAAACAATATCATCCCATTGTTTTCTGAGACCCACTGATTGTTGCAAACAATGTTTACATTGTTGAGATGTTTGCTATAAATCTTATGGTTATTCCTTCAAATTTAATGTCCCTCTTTTCTATGGCTGATTTAAAATTTTTCTCACATCTTTGTTTTTGTGGTCTTACCA
Organism: Mustela nigripes; assembly: GCF_022355385.1. Lineage (NCBI taxonomy): Eukaryota > Metazoa > Chordata > Mammalia > Carnivora > Mustelidae > Mustela > Mustela nigripes. The sequence continues at coordinate 6,817,375 of NC_081569.1, forward strand.
TAACTTGCTTAGTTGTGTTATTTGTATTTACTCTCTTGGGATCCATTGATCTTCTTGGATCTGTGGGTTGGTGTGTATCACAAAATTTAGAAAATTCTGGTCATTTTGTCTTCAAATATTTCTTTTGTTCCAATTCTCCCTTTCCTCTCCTTTTTGGAGTATGCTGTTTATTTTATTTTTGTTTTCTTCCCCCCACAGCACTCTGGTGCTGCATTCTGTTTTTAAAATTCTTTTCCATTTTAAGAAAAAATAATTTAGTTTTACAATTTTTCTCATTGACCTAATTTTGAGTTTACTGATCCTTTCCTCTGCTTTATCCAGTTGATTATGAAGTGATTTCTTCATATATATATATATATATATATATATTTTACAGAAAAAAATATATATTTTTATATATTATATATATATATATATATATATATATATATATATATATATATTTTAGGTCTGAAATTTCCATTTGGTTCTTATTTAGAATTTCTCTTTCTCTGATGAAATTATCTTCTTAGCCATTGTGTTTATACTTTCCACTTATTCTTAAAATATTTATAATTATTATTTCAGAGTTCTCTGAAAATTTCATTATCTAGGTCATCTATAGGTCTGCTTCTATTGACCATTTTCCTCTTGATTAGAGTTGTCATTCTGCATTTATTGTAATTTTGGATCACAAACTATATGTTCTGTGTAAAAGGACAGAAGAACCTGAAGTAGGTAATATTTATCCCCAGAAATGTGATGTCCTTTCTTCTCTCAGCAGTAAAATAACAGTTTCATCATCATTGGTTTCAAAGCCTTAAGGATAGGATCAGGCTTCTCCTTGATATCTAAATGTTAAATGATTATAAGATCCCTTTCTGATTTCCTTTCATGCTTTCACATTTTCATTCTGTGGGAGAATCTTGCTCTGCTGTCCAGCACAGGTCCACATGCTGCTGTATATTTCATAAACATCTTTTGGGGGAGAATTGGTGGGCAGTGGGTGCCATCTCTACATGAGGACTCAGTTAGAATCCAATCCATCATGTCAGACCTTATATGTCATTATGAGTGAATCCAATTTCATCTTAATTCAGCAAAGTACCCCTCTCTATTGCAGATTTGCTTCTCTGCCTCTGCATGTCCCCAAGAATAAAAGTAGCTGCTAGTCTCTATTCAATTATTAAAGACTTATCTCTCTTTAGGATTTAGTTCGTTTAGATTTCTTTGCATCCTTAGTTCTTTGTTGGATTACAAAATATGATTTTATGGTTTACTTGATGTTTTCTCATTGTTAAGGTAAGGTTGATTATCTTTCATGACCTCCATCTTAACTGGAAGCCCAGATGATTGTTCCTTTAGTGTGAAATCATCTCATTTTCAAGGTAGCAAAAAAAATCCCAATATTTAAAAAATGTTATGAAGGCTGAAGGAAATATTTCTGTAAGCCAGACTGCTTTTAGCCTGTGTTTGTAGCTCTGATCTAAAATTATTTATTGATTAATAAATCATTATTGATAGAATAACTATAAATTACTATAATATCCTACTTATTTCCCCAAAAAATCGTTTGAGGTTTTCATTAAAATCTATCATGCTTAAGTTCTTCACATCTTTCACAGGTGTTATGATGGTGAAAAATGTTAAGAATTTGCTTGCTTTTGCTGTTGGTGCTCATGGTTGATAGTCCTTCAGTCACTTAAATCCTTGGATCATAACAAGGCCTACCTTGAGTGCAAACAGGATGGGATCTCCTGGAGTGGAGAAGAGAAGGAACTGAGGCTGCTAGGGTTGTGTGTGTGTGTGTGTGTGTGTGTGTGTGTGTGTGTGTGTGTGTTGTGTGTGTTCATGTGTGGTGGCAGGGAGCAACTGGCAATTGGAGAAACTAATTAGCTAGGTAGGGCTATCCAAATCACCAAGTCCAATATGGTGTGTAATCCCACTTACCTGGACAGAATACAAAGCTGTCCTTTCTACAAGTCCAGTAAAGACCAAAGGCTTGGATTAAGAAGTCTATCAGAAGGACCCAAAAGGTAGAGAATGGCTCCAGGGTCAGGGGCTGATGGGAAGTGAGCCATACCCAGTGTCACAAACATACTTCATTCTAGCATATCTCACCTACTATTAATAAAATCACATTTTTAAAATCTGTCTCATTGTGAAAAGTTAATCTTATTCTTCTCAAATGTAACTCTTAATGAGCTCAATAACCGAGGTCTTGAAAGAGCCAATTATTCTTCATGATTTGAAGTTCTACCACAAGTTTTTCTTTTGGGCCTGCAATCATTGAATAAACCAGGATCTTGTCCTTTTGAATATGTAGGGCAAAAGGGGGAGTTAGAGGTGATTACTGTCTGAGTTCACCGTGATACTCATTATTTGTTACATCCTATCTTAGGCCCAGGCATGCTTATTATAGCTTGGGCTGCTGTAAAACACAAAATATAAAATACCACAGACAGGGTAGCTTAAACAATAGACATTAATTTCTCACAGTTTTAGAGGCCGGGAAGTCCAAGCTCAAGGTATGCGCAGATTTGGTTCTTGGTAAGGGCCCTCTTCCTTGCTTGCCAATGGCTGCCTTCTTCCTGTGTCCTTGTAGGGTGGAGAGAAGCAGCTCTGGGGTCTGTTTGTCTTCTTTAAGGGGACCAATGCTATCATGGTGGCTCCATCCCCATGACCTCAAAATTAAACCTAATTATCTCCCAAAGGCCTCTCCTTGTAATACCATCACATTGGGTATTCAACATGTGGCTTTTGGGAGGACACAAACACTCTTTGTTCAGCCCATGACATTGATTGATGACTCATATCCTGAACATCTCTTCGTCTAGCAGTTCTGCAGCATTTTCTCTTCTCCTGTTTCTAGTTCTTTTTTCCTCTCTGCTCTCACACCTCTGCTCCTCTGCTTCCTGAGCACTGTCCTTTATTTCACTGCTTCTCCAAAGCTGTATAAGCAGTTACTTTGTGGTTGTTCAGAGTTCTTACATTTGGCTAGCCATCTCTACCCTTCTTGAAAATGAGAAACTGTCAATTAATTAAATGAATGCACAAACACACAAATTTTGATTAAGCAGATAAATGCTCAAAAACAATGCAATCCTTGTGCATATTTTTATGTACTACATTAAGAGAAAAAGAAGTGACACGCTTAGTGAGGCACTTCGCAGAAATTCAAAGGTTAATTTAGGAGATTAAGTAAATACTTGGAAATGCATACAGTTCTTATAAACAGTTTACATACAGTTCAAAATAGGTGACACATATTTAATATCAATGCTGTAAAAATTCTAAATTTAATTTTTAAATATTAAGTAAACAAATGCTCAGAAGCATACCAGTTCTTCCAAAGGCAATCACCAAACAGAGAAGCGTGTTTTCCAGTGGCTGGACTCATATTTTAAAAATGTGTGCTCAGCGGAATCTTAAGGAAACAAACCTTTGGATTTTATATGTCAATAAATGAGGTTCATAACTCAGCCTTGCCCTGGCCCCAGTCTCAGGAGAGGCCTGAAGGGTGGCAGGAGGTGGGGGCATTAAGAGAGGATCAATGAGGTCACCTAGTATCACTGAGTTCAGCTGACTCTTTATTGTTGTCCCCAGGACACATGACATGGTAGCAAGACCTTCTCCAGATCCATAGGGAAGGAGACCCTGGTGGCCAGCTTGGTGGGGGGTGGGGAGAATGGTTTATTGCATCTGAACTTGTCTGGGCTGGGGCAGCAGGGACCCAAACTTTGGTGCTCATGTCCTTTCCTTGCCTCCTTGCCTCCACACTGTGGAAAGGAAAGAGCCCATACTTTAAAATGAGAACCCTGGGTTGAGATTCTGCCCCAATACTCATCAGTTGGGCAAGTCGCTTGGAGTTGACAAGTTTCTTAGCTTCACTGATTTTTAGTTTTCTCATCTGTAAAAAGAGGCCAATAAAGCCTATTTTTCCTGGGTGTTTGGGAGGATGAAATTGGGTAAATGGATACAAGAGAACTTGGTAAATTATCTAAAGGCTGCGCACAGTGCTGTGTGCAGGTCTGTGTCGAGGTCCTCTGCAGATGCTCAATTCAGTTCAAGAAGCAGGTATTAAGCATTCTTTTTTTTTTTTTTTTTTTTTTTTTTAAAGATTTTATTTATTTATTTGACAGAGAGAGATTACAAGTAGGCAGACAGGCAGGCAGAGAGAGAGAGGAGGAAGCAGGCTCCCTGCTGAGCAGAGAGCCCGATGCGGGACTCGATCCCAGGACCCTGAGATCATGACCTGAGCCGAAGGCAGCGGCTTAACCCACTGAGCCACCCAGGCGCCCGGTATTAAGCATTCTTGTTTACCAGACGGGTCCTATATTATGCACTTCAGGTGTTAGAATGATTGGATAGGAATCAGCCCTTGGGGGGCACCTGTGAGTGGCTCAGTGGGTTAAAGCCTCTGCCTTCAGCTCAGGTCATGATCTCAGGGTCCTGGGATCGAGCCCCGCATCGGGCTCTCTGCTTGGCGGGGAGCCTGCTTCCTCCTCTCTCTCTCTGTCTACTTGAGACCTCTGCCTATCAAATAAATAAATAAAATCTTAAAAAAAAAAATGAATCAGCCCTTGGGAAGAGAATGCAGTATGTCCAAAGTATCTGTGATGGGATCCCTTCTGCGTGGATTTATGTCTGCAATGGAAATGCCCCGTTGACAAGATGTCCAGTTTAGGATAATTTTCTGCAGTGGCCACAAGTTATTTGCTTCTCAAGCATCCGCTCCCCATTTTTCTTGTAACAGTACTTTCTCATTTTCATCTGAGGGTCGACTTCTCCCTCTCTTTCTACTTTGAGTAGACTCTATCCCCAGCCCCAGGGGTGGGGCATAAGGCTCAGGCTTATATAATGGCCGAGTTTTATTTCCCTGCTGACAGCGACTACTTTGGAAAACTAAATTGTTACTCAAGGCAGGCCAGTCAGAATCCTTGAAATTGAACTCCAAGATTTTTATTTGTTTCAGTACTGGGGAAGCAGACTCACATTTTCTTGTAGGTCTCAAACCTAGAAGTATGTGGTGTGGGAGCCACTGTTGTCACCTGTTGTTCTGTCAGAAGAGCCCTGCTGAGAGTAGGTCCTATCCAAAGAAAGTAGACCTTAGAGTTGAAGAACCAAGTTTTGGTGATTCTCTTTGAATACCCAGCCATGTCCGAAGCTCGCATTAATTCTGAACTTTTCTGTTCCATGTGTTGCTAAATTCTCTTGGCTTAAGGCTGTTTGGGTGGGGTTTCTGTGCCTTGTGACGCTAACTCTCACTGGAATACCAGGAAGACTCCCCAGTAGACTTTCTGGACGCCTTGTAGAGAAGACCATGCACATCAGATATTTCATTTCCTGTCTGCACCCTACTGCTACAGCTCTTCCCTATATGTACGCACACCCACTGGAGACTTGAGGCAACATCAAGACCTTTCTATCTTTATTGAGATATAGTTGGTGTTAAAACACTGTCTAAGTTTAAGGTGTACAACGTGATGATTTGATCACCACAACAAAGTTAGTTAACCCATCCTTTGCCTCACGTACTTACCTTCTTTTTGTTATAGTGGTGAGCACACTTAAGATCTACTCTTTCAACTTTCAAGTATACAATACAGTATTGTTGAATGGCGATCACTATGCTGTATGTCACATCCCAGAACTTATTCATCTCATAACAGAGTATATGTACTCTTTGACCATTTCCCCATCCCCCAACATCTCCCCATTTCCCCCTCTCTACTCTCTGTTTCTGTGGGTTCAGCTTTTTAAGATTCTGCATATAAGTGAGATTATGCAATATTTGTCTTTCTCTGTCTGACTTATTTCACTCTTCAGAACGCCATCAAGATCCATCCCTGCTGTTGCGAATGGCAGCATTTCCTTCTTTTTTCATGGCTGACCATATCTTTCAACAGCAGGATACCAGTCCCTCGTTCAGCCACAGGTACCAGTCCCATGAGAGTGACACAGCCCCTTCTCCCAGGTGGCATCTGGCCTGAAAACTCTTCCCAGTTTACTGCCCTCATCCCTCCCTCTTATTTATTTATTTATTTATTTATTTAAAGATTTTATTTATTTATTTGACAGACAGAGATCACAAGTAGGCAGAGAGGCAGGCAGAGAGAGAGGAGGAAGCAAGGCTCCCCGCTGAGCAGAGAGCCCGATGTGGGGCTCGATCCCAGGACCCTGGGACCATAACCTGAGCTGAAGGCAGAGGCTTAACCCACTGAGCCACCCAGGCGCCCCCATCCCTCCCTCTTTTAACCAATTCTGGGACCTGACCTCCTTCAGGGAATTTTTTCTAAGTAGGGGAAAGTATGACTCATCTTTCCTTGTATATACCACCCCACTAACTCTGTCAAGAATGACCCTCAACCAAACAAGCTGGGAAGGCAGGCCATAGAGGTCATCTAGATACAAAATGAGACAGTGGCTTGTCCACCCTCATTTGGTTGAGCTAGTTTCAGGGTCTCTGCATTTCTAGTTCAGCCCTCCTGCCACCACTGTGACTAGCTTCTTTTCCTTTACATCCCGTATTTTTGCATCATGAGTGATCTTAGCTGCTTTTAGATCAGTGTGGTGTGTGTTGACAATGCTCCTAGGGAGCAGGGATGGTATTGTTTGGTTGGGTCATAAAGCCACCTCTAATATGGTAGTCTGCTCATGTAACATTACAGCAGGAGTTTGTGATGATAGGCTGAGGATGGAGGGGCTATTTGGGGCCCCAGGCCCCGGTAGACCGAATGTCAGGCTGGTCACTGGGGGACAAGGGTTGGGTCAGTGTGAAATGTGGGAGTTTGCTCCTGTAGGGCTCCAGCTGAGTTCCTTTCCTGACATAGGGACCTGGTGCTTTGGATTCGTTCCTCTCTGGGAAATGGGACTGTGCTTCCCTCTCATCTCCTTGAAGGAGAGTCTACTTAAGGTCAAGCTCTCCCAGGAGATGGTGAGGTTTTTGAGAGCCAGAGCCAGTCTGCAGTGTACATGTGAGTGAGTTTGTGTCTCTGCCTCTATAACCTACTTTTTCCATCTCATGGGCTTCTACTCACTGGAAGGGGCAGTTCTTTGTTCCATGTTGTCTCTCTCCCTTGACCTTAGCTGATTAGATCAGGGGTGGACATACGACCCAACATGATCAGATCTGCCCTCAAGAATTTGAAATTAAGATTCTGGGGGGCTGAGTTGATGAGCTGGGACACTGAGCTGGGGCTCCTGTGGAGTCAGACCTGGGCACACAGTCATGACACCAGAAGCAGGATAGAGAGAGGGAGAGAGAAGCTCTGCATGGGGGTGGGGGAAACGATTTTCCAGCTCCTGTGAAGATGACTTTCACTTCCTTCTCAATACTTCCTTGAGTTTTCTTGATAATCCTTCAATAAATCCCTCGGGTAGTTGAGCTCATTTGAGGCATTTCTAGTCCTTGCAGCCAAATGCTCCCTGATTAGAACAGTGTCTCACACCTCCTGCATCCCCAGCTCCCCACAGCAAACCCTGCCTGTTAGCTGAATGCAAACGTGCACCTCCAAGGGCTGTGGTGCACGATGGAGGAACATCAGCAAGTCTGGCGGGCCCAGGGCAGAGACTGGGGGAAGACACAAATGCTTCTTAACTGGACCAGGGATGCTGGGGAGGGGTAAGTTGCTGAGTGTCTCCAGGATTTTCTAAAGGGAGGCCTGGTTTCAGGGACAGAAAGCAAATAGTCTAGCATCCTCTCCAGAACCACACAGGACCAGGTCTGCAGTGGTCTTACCTACATGCTTTTAGAGCCCTCATGCCTCCCCTTTCCTGTGACCCAAGGTTCTCAAGTTGCTCCTCAGTCCCCCTTGGCTGCACTCAGTCTTGTTCTTTGAGTCTCAATCAACAGCAGTGTCATTCTCTCTCTTCCTGTTCTTCTTCCTCCTTCTCCTTTTCTTTTGATGTTGAAACCTGTACAGCCAGCAGTCAAAGAATCTGTAATACAATGTGGATATACTCCCTGCTTCAGCCTCACATCTTTGGGGCACAGCCTTCCTCCTGATCTCCGGTAGGGAGATGGTACCAAGTCCTCTCTTAGGCTGCAACATTGGTCTCTCATCCTACTCTGTTCCCCTCATGTGACAGGTGCTTTGGCAACATTTTGTGGAATTGAATTTGGGGGAATATACTTGATAAGATTGGATGCTCTTCTAGGGAGATATAGGCAACCTGAACGGAGCTGGGGAACTCCAAGCCGTTGGGGAATTGGAGATGAGGGGACAGAAGTCTGGGAGGCAGGGATGTGGTAGGAGGTGGAAGCAACCAAAGACATGTTTTGGCAACTGAACTCATCAGGGTGGACCAGCTGCTCTAGCCAAGGAGCTCAAGATTGCCATGTCTCACCACAATGGAGGTTTAGTGTCTGCTCAGGTCGCAGTATTGATGTGTGTCTGAGAGGTGGCCTCCCAGTGGTAATTCAAGCATGCAGCCGCCTTTCGTTTTATAGCCCACCATCTCCCAGGGCCTCAGAGTCCTCTGCTGGGTGGGATGCTCTAGTCCAGCTCATACATAAGGAGAGAGAAGGTGAGGCAGTCAGGGAGGAGACAGATTGAGAGGCTTGTGTGGTGGGCTCCTACAGGCCAGCCCTGGAAGGTGTTATCTTTTATTGCTGATCACATTCCATTGGGAAGGCCAACAAGTAAGGAGCTGTCTGCCACCAAAAACAGTATTACTCACAGTTACCAAGAGCGGGGGTGGGGGGGTTACTCCAAATCCATGGGGACAACACAGGGAAGCAGCAGGGTCAGTTGGGAGGCAGAGGGAGGGTGAAAAGCCTTTATTGTATTTTTCGTGGGGAGGGATGGGTGAGGCAGAGTAAGCTGCTTTAGGATTGGCTAGTTGGAATCATTTTAGGGGCTCAAGATGTAGGGGCTGGCCCTAGCTGTTTGATGCCTGACCCTGGGGTGATTAGGGCAGAGAAATAGGGTCACGCAGTCTAAGAGCCAAGAAGACAGGAGATTGGGGGTTTGGGTTTGGACTGGTTAGTTTGCAGGTAACAGACATGCTCTTGGGAGAGTTGACTATGTCTAGAAATCTGCTAACTCTTGACAGGGCAGTTCCCCCAGGGTCAGTTAAGGCTCCAGATGTGGAAACATCAGAATAAGAAGACATGCTTAATTCAATGACACAGTTTACTGTAAGAAAGGCAGGGAAATGGAATCTAGCTGTCTGCCCAGGGCCAAGAGATCAATCTTGGTGAGCACATTTAGTATTTACCCCAGCAGCTTAATTAAGTGGAAAGAGCTTCTGGTTTGGAATAGAAGACATGGATAGAGTTATAACCCTAGGACACAGAGCTGTGTGAGCCTGGACTGGTCACTTTCCAAGAACACTGGTTCCACCAGCTTTCAGAAGAGGGAAATGATTAGAGCCGCATTTCACTGCAGTTGTGAGAATCAAGTAAGATGTCATAGAAGGTGCTTTCAGCCAACTCCAGGGCACTGTTCAAATGTTAACTGTAACTGTGTGTGTGTGTGGGGGGGGGGGGGATCTTTCCAAGTTTGGGGGCCCACAGTGGCTCTTGGAGGTGGAGCTCTGCTGTCATTTACACGCAGAGCCCGCCCCCAACCTGCCGGGAGTGAGACCAGAGAAGCAGCTGGGATGACCTGTTTGCCCAAAGCCACACACAGAGGCTCAGAGGGTCTTTACAAGGATGGCTCAGGATTAACAGATGCGGCTGGGGGAGCTCATGCCATATCCAGCTGGGAACACATGCAGCTCAACAGGAAAGATGGTGATTACTGCCTCTGCCAAAGCTTTTAAAAAATGATTCTTTCCCCCATTTTAAATCAGTACATGCTCATTAAAGAAATAGGGTTAAATATGGAAAAATACAAAGAACAAGGAAAAGCACTCCTGGTATCACCACGCAATCATTGGTAACATTTTGTTTCTGTTTTTTTTTTTTTCCTCCCCCCTTTTGGTGTTTTCCTACTGTGAAATGGCTTTTAATTCATTTATTCTTAATCAAAAATTCATTTGGATACATAGTATATACAAAATTCAGAAGTTGCAGCGAGTGTTGGGTGAAAAAGAAGTTCTCCCCCTTCCCACCCCTGCCTTGTTCCCTTCCTGGAAGGCAGCCTCAGTTACCAGCCCCTTGTGTTTCCTTCCAAAGTTAATCAATAGTATATGTAAGTATATGCATGTGTAGTATTTATTTTTAAAACACATTCTTGCATGGTACACACCCTCTCCAATGGCTTTGCTCTTCCACAGAATAATACATCTTAGAGAAGGCTCCCCTTCAGTTCATGGGAGCTGCCTCATTCATTTTAAAGGCTGTATAATATTTATTATATGGATTGTTTCATGATTTATTTAACTAGTCTGATACTGAAGGATATTTCATTTGTTTATAGTGTTTTGAATTTTTAATGATGCTGCAATGAATACCCTTATGCATATGCTATTTCACACACATGCGAGAATATCCGTAGGATCATCTTCTAGAATTGCAACTGCTGGGTTAATGACTCTGCACGTTTTAAATATTATGGTTACTGACTCCAGAAAGTTCACATGCGCGGAATGAGAGTGTTAGTTTCTTCATACCCTTGCCAACAAGCTGCTATTTAAGCTTTGTCAACTTGGCCAACCTGATAGGTAAAAATGGTACCTCATTTAAATTTTCCCATCTTTTTATATGTTTAAAATTCATTCTGTTTCAGTTACCGTTAACTGTTTTATCTTGTCCACACTTTTCTACTGGAGTGTTGTTCTTACTGATTTGTAGAAGCTCTTTATATGTTAAGGGAATTGGCCTTTTGTCTGTGATACATGTTGCAAATATTTCCCTCAGTTTTTACTTTTCTTATGACTTTCTCAGAAAGAAAATTTTTATTTTCGTGAAGTTAGTGTAATAATCTTTTCTACCATAGTTCCTAGGTTTGTATCATACCTTGAAAAAGGCCCTTCTCACTCCAAGAGTGTAAAAGTTTTTCTTGTACTTTTGTGATTTTATTTTACACACTTGAACTTTTCTTTCAGCAGAAATTTATTTCGGTATAAGAAATAAGGTTGAGATCAAACTTTTCTTCTCCAGCTAGAGACACAGTTTATCCCAACATCACTTCTTGAAAACCATGTCCTTTGTTCCACTGATTCAAAATGTCCCATTGACCTTGGGCTATATTTTCACCTAGATTTGGGTATGTTTCTGGAATCTGAAATCTGTCTCATTGCTGGATTCTTTAAAAGGACAGAGTGAGCGAGGAGGGGTCGGGGAAGGTCTGTGTGAGCATGTGACTGTTCAGCAAAGGCTAGCAGGTGGAGGAAACAGCACGTGAAAGGTCTCTGAGGCAGGAAAAGCCTTGGTGTGCTGGAGGAACCAGAAGACAGAAGCCTTGGCGTGGCTGGTCTTCAAGCCAAGAAGCAAGTGGTACGAGATGAGGCTGGAGAGATGCAGAGGGGCCTGATTAGTCCTCACGGGCCATGAGGAAGCTCTTGTACCTCCCCTGTGCAGTTGAGAGACTTTGAGGGTCTTAAGCAGGGGAGTGACCGAGATGTGGATGATATAGGCACTTAAAATCTTTCTTAAAAAAAAAAAAGCACAAGATGTTTGTTGAATGAATGAAGACATTAAGTGTAAGGTTCATTATGCAGGGCCTCTGGGGGATGGGGGAGAAGTGCCGGTCTTTCTTTACCCTTGGGGTTTCCAGCATAGCCCGCAGGCCTCCTGCTGAAAGCAGTGAGACCAGCATATTAGCCAGTAATTAGCTTTTAATTAGAAAAACATGGCTCTGCCTCCACGAAGGGACAAATACCTTTAAAAATTGAATCACTTTAATTGAATAAATCTTTTACCAGATAGTTTTGAAAATTCTAGTCCTCTCATTAGAAGACCCATCGAGCAAAGCCATTTGGAATTGCTCAGTTAATACAGCCGTCACGGGAACACCATCTTGGATATATTGTTTTTCATCACAAAGGGTAATCCAGTGCTTGGCTGAACAGTGCTCTTTCCCTGAAGGCTCCAGGCCTCCCTTGCAGGTGTGGAGCGGTGCTTCTCAAAGTGGAGCCCCGGGCCAGCTGTGGCACCCTGGGGGGAGCTTGCTGGAGACAAGAAATCTCAAACTCACTCCAGTCTCTGGCACTGGGTCCTGGAAGTTGTGTTTGAAGAAACTGCCCAGGCAGTCCGCCGGTCTGCTCAGGTCTATATTCAGAGCTCCGAAGGCCATCAGGAAGCACCGTCCCATCAGCCTGGTGGACTGCAGGCCACAGCGAGGCATTCTCGGGAGCACTTCTGAGCGTGTGTGCCCTCTACAAACAGGCACGGTGCCAGTTCAGACGCCAGGCACCTCCTAGGGATCTGGAAGACAAGGAGGTCTCCCGTGCTCCAGGAACTTAGTCTGGAGGGCTGTTTTGTTTATTCATGTTCTGTTTGTAAGAGTGTGAATGGAGTCATCTAAGAGGGAAGTCTAGGGTTCTAGGGAAAGGTCGAGAGGCACGCCTGAGGTGGGTATCTGCTGTTTCTCACTCTGCATCCGGTCTCACTTTGGGGGGACAACTTCTTATGCTTTGGGGGAACCACCTCCTTCCCATCCTCCATATTTATGTTTCAGACAGAGCTGAGCCCATGCTGGGCCCACTCACAAGCCAGGTCACAGGATTGTGGCCGCAGTGGGCACAGGGACTCAGACCACTCTGGAGCCATGAGGCGCAGCCAGCCTTCAGTGGCTTTCTGGCGCAGAGGCTCCTCTCCGCTGGATGTGAAGGTGAGTGGGTCTGAGGTCTAGAGCTGCCCCAGCCCTCTGGTGACCTCGACGGGGAGCCTGTCTGCGAACCAGACAACCGTGGAGGAGAACAGAGAGAGCCAGGCCAAGCGACGGAGTCAGCCCAGCTCGGTGATATTCTTCAGGCCCTTGCAACCAAACTGGGCCTGAAGCGGGCCCCCTCCCCTGGAGCTGTTGGCCTTGGGAAGTCAGCGTGGGCTGGGTTCTTAGCGCTGCAGCTAGCAGAATACTGATCAATATGGGGACAGAATGGTCATACCGTGGCCTAGTATGTATTTCATGCGAAGCTGAACTACTAGTGTTAATCCTGCTACTTTAAAACCAAGTATTTAAAATTCATTTTTAAATAATCAGTGACACTAAAACCTTAATCCCTTTCAAATATAAACTATATATAAACATATTACAAGACATCAACTGAAAGCATTAATTAAGGTATGAACACAAAACACACATTATTATTCTACTATCTCTCTGATATGTGATATTACCCCCCACAGCCTTGCTGCTTCCCTCCATCCTTCCCTCCTGGTCCTGCTGAGCACTCCCTGCTGGTCTCGTGGAGAGAGAGAGAGAGAGAGAGAGAGAGAGAGTGTGTGTGTGTGTGTGTGTGTGTGTGTCTCTCTCTCTCTCTATGTGGTTCAGGCTGCCCTCTGCCGCTAGCTGGCGCTGTCTCTCTTTGTTCTCTCGAAACCCTGCCTACACCTTTGTCACCAGTACCTTTATTAAACTTTTCTCAGTTAGCTAGTTTGAGTATGCCATCTGTTTCCCCATACAGGTCTCAACCCCAAAGCCAAAGCACTCTACCCCCAGGAGAGGGCTACCTGGTGCAGCATCTGGCCCGACTGTGGTGGGGGGAGGGTCCTCGGGAAGTCTTTCTGGGGTAGGAGCTATGTGCGCTGCTTTGGGGGAACGCATAGGAGTTCGCCAGGTAAATGGTGATGCAGCTCATTTCTCCAGACTGATTCTAGGATTCCCAGCCTTTGGGAAGCCTTCCTAATCTGGAGGAGTTGGAGGATGACACGGAAGACATTCCAGACAGAGCAGGACAGAAAGCCTAGGGAGATACGACAGGGCTGAGATCTGCCAGTGTTTCTGAACGTAGGTCATAAGAATGAGTGGAAGTAAGGGGCACCTGCGTGGCTCAGTGGGTTAAGCATCTGCCTTTGGCTCAGGTCATGATCTCAGGGTCCTGGGATGGAGCCCCATGTTGGGCTCCCTGCTCAGCGGGGAGTCTGTTTCTCCCTCAGCCCCTCCTCCTGCTTTTTTCCTCTCTCTTAAATCAATAAATAAAATCTTTCTAAAGGAAGATTTTATTTATTCATTTGACACAGAGAGCCCAAGCAAGGGGAGTGGCAGGCGGAAGGAGAGGGAGAACCTACCTGCTCTACTGTAGGTGTGGTTGTGTTGAAAACTGATAGGAATGGGCCCTCTTGATTGAAGAGCCAGACAGTGCAGAGCCTGAACCTGGTCCTGGTTCCGGCAGCCCCTGGCTGGGGGAAGCTGGACCAGGGCTGGAGGCCTCCCCTTCTTCGGCCCCTGCAGCTGCAGCCAGTGATGGCTCATGGTGGGCCCCTTCTTTCGGGGCTGGTAGCTGAAAAGCATCTGTTTAGACGATGTAGTGCACAGAGCCTCTAGAATGGATTTGAAGGAATGGCAGGCTTTGCCTTCTGTCCTGTGTTTGTTACCTCGTTCCCTGGACGAGCACAGAGTTTCTGCTGGGGACAGTCCAGTATCGAGACTTCCCTGCGTGTCTTAGGAGAGGCTGACAAGTAGACCAGCTTTCTGCGCCGTGTCATTTCCTCATCTCCGCCCTGCGCTTCCAGGCTCGCTCCGTGTGAGCTTTGACCCTGGTGACATCCAGAGCCGTGTCCACAGGTTTGCCGGCCCCTCTGGGGTGTCCCAGAAGCTGGCACCGGCTAGAACCAGCCTGGAGCCCTCTCTCCTTGCCAGCTCACATGCCACACGCCAGCCCGTTGAGCTTGTCCTAGCTCCTGAGCTTCCCATTTCTGACATGGCAGGTTCAGGCTTCCTTCTTTCCTCAACTCCATTTTGGGGCCTTCCTTGGCTGACTCTGGCCCTGCCGCAGCTCCTGGGCCCCTCCAGCCCGGGCAGTCTGCACGTACTGCACACCCACTAGGCTCCCTGTGGCTCGGTGCTTGGGACGTGGAAGTTAAGGCCTCCTGTACCATACCAGAGACGTGGTCTTGCTGAGGGGCCGCGAGGGTGGACAGGCTCAGACACGCCTGCTCTCAGGTCTGGTTCCCCAGTTTCACCAGTCCAGTTTGGGAAATGGGCATACGCTTTGGGTGAGAGAGTTGGGTGCCTCCGAGAAGAGTTCTAGAACACTGAGTCTGGAAAAGACCCGAGGGATTTCCTGCAGGTACGAAAGTACCCCTTTTGTGGATGGGAAAACAGGTTGAGCATATTTGATGCACACAACTCATTTTTGGCAGAACTGAAGCCAGTCTTAGACTCTCATTTTGATGCTCTTTGCCCCGTATTGCATGGAAGAGCAAATTTTTCTTTGGATTTAAGACACGTTTTGCTTTAAGAGGGATAGCCGTTTCTTGATGTCAGTCCTGAGCAAAGGAGCTGGTGGCAAAGAGCATCACATGTGGCAAAGAACTGATGCTCCGGTGGGGTGCTCAGTGCTCTTATAAATATCCCAAGGAGATCCTGGGATTTTTCTGGGTCCACTTTAAAGACACGGAAAACTGAGGCCTAGGGAGGACCAATGAGTCTCTCTAAGTGACCACTCATAAAGAATGGAGGAGAGCTGTACACAGTGGCTTTTTGTTTCTAAGGGCTTCCTTTTTTTGCTTCTTTCAAACTGTGTATGTACAGGTGAGGGTGTGAGCACATGTACATGTATGAGCAAACGTGTGTGTGTGTGTGTGTGTGTGTGTGTGTGCGCCACACTTGCCCACATGCAGGTGGATAGAACAGGAGCCCTGGATGGTGTGGCGATGAGAGAGGATGAGGATGCTGATTTTTGGAAATCCCAGGCTGGCCTTCCCATTCGAGCTGGTCCATGCTGGCGTGTCAGGACTGATCTGAAAGGGCCGAGTGGCCAGACACCCAGGCAGTGACTAGCGAAACCTCTGTTCTGAAAGGGGCTGGAGTCGATGGCACCTAGAGTCCCTCCCGGCTCTGAGACGTTCCCATGACTGTCACAAGGTAGCTGAGATGACCGGCGAGCCACGGGACTCTGCGTTTTCTCCTGGCAGGTGTGGTTGGCTGCTGTGGGTGTTAGCGTGTGTAGGCACAAGGCCTCCCCAGTGTGTGTGTCTTCAGGAGTTGACAGGAGCTATTTGGCTGGGCCTCTGGCTCACCAAGGGCTTCAGATATGGGCTCTTGATATTATTCCCCAAATGAGGTTATACACGCGGTCCAAGATATGCTGACAAGATGGAGAGGAGAAGACATTCATCACACGGCTCGAAGCACATTGCGTTACCCCAGCGCACTGCCTGCAGTGCCCCAAGAATTAATAGTTCATAAATCCCGTGATTATTTTGTGGATAGCACAATTACACTGCATTTAAAACACGTGACGACAATTTGTTGAATGTTAACATTTAGGACAGCTATGAATATGGGGACTGGGTTGTAGCGATTTCTCATTCTGTAATATTCTGGAAGCCTCAAAACTGCAAGTGGCCCGGGTCTCTCATGACCTCTGAGGACCCCCGAATGTGGATGTTCATGTTGTTACGATTATTTGTGTGGTGCTGGTGAACGAGTGTGTGTGAGGCTGTGTAGGTGAGCATTTGGTGGGGGGTGGTTCATGAGAGAGTGTGCTTCTGTGGTGCTGGGGACCAGGGTAGGGCTGTCCCTAGTCTACAGGGACAGTGGGAGGGGAACTGTCAGATCCCTGCAAAGCTAAGACGTCAGGGGCCTAACTTCATTTGATGATTTGGCCCAAGTAACCCTCTCAAAATAGAAAAATCAAGGACCAGCGTGGAGGCAGCCTGTCTGGGCTCGGGCTGGTAATGCAGGCTAACAAGGGTTGATGGAGCCTGGGAGCAGTGGGCTGAGATGGCCCCGAGCCGCCTGGCACCCTGGGCCCTGAAGCCACTCAGTGCTGCACAGCCCGGCCTAATGCTATCAGCCACGGAGATCCTCACTGATAAGGGCCAAGAGAAAGGGAGAGCAGCCTTGCAAGCCACAGCAGGACAGTCTACAGAGACCTGACAGGAGGCTGCTCTTCTATGCTGGCAAAGCTGACGCCCCTCGATGGAACTCTCTGCAGGGGACTGGGTCAAGTACCCACGAGGACAAGGGGCCTTACTTATCCTTTAAAAATATACCCCATAAATACATGTCCATTTTAGGGAACTTGGAGATCTAGATTATCATAAAGAAAAAACCCCAGCCTTACCCAGAGTAGCCCTGCTGTCCACACTTTGTTGAATAGGACTTGGCCTAGTAGGACTTGGGCCCCGGCAGGTAGAGAGGGGGGTGGTCCCCAAGGAGGATTAGGTCACATTAGGAGTGGACAGTTCCTCAGGAATGTGTTTTTATTTTTTTTTAAAGGTTTTATTTATTTATTTGACAGAGAGAAATCACAAGTAGTTGGAGAGGCAGGCAGAGAGAGAGAAGCAGGCTCCCTGCCGAGCAGAGAGCCCGATGCGGGACTCGATCCCAGGACCCTGAGATCATGACCTGAGCTGAAGGCAGCAGCTTAACCCACTGAGCCACCCAGGCGCCCAGGAATGTGTTTCGTTAGCAGTAGACACACCATCTCTCCATCCATACAACCCAACCATTTTCTTCTGGGTTGGGACCAGATCACTGTTTCGTTGGCTGAGCCCCAGAAAATGGGGTCGGCTTGCATTTAGGGGACAGGCCATCTGAAAAATGCACCCCTTGAACTTCGAGTCCCACTCAGCATGGGACAATGCTCACATTCTGGAAGGCAAATGGGAACTGAGAGGGACTGAAATGTCAGCAGCCTCGTGTCCCCATCTGACTCATGAGCTCAACGAGGAGGAGCGGCAGGTCACAGCCACCTGTCGAAGTTGTTCTGTCTCTTCCTCCCCTGCCCCTCCCCTACCCTGTGGCGTGCACAGCAGTGAGTTCAGAGAAGCTGAAGGCGTGTATGATGTGACTCCACTGTATATCTTTTGAATCTTTGTCTCTGCATATGAATACATCGATAAGATTGATTGATGAAAACAGGATCCTACTGTTGGTGCTCTATTCAGCTATTATATCCTGGCTATCTTTCTATATAATATCCATATCATGCTTGACCTCCATCATTTGTGTAGGATGTAAGAGAGATAATCCCACCATTTGTGTAATGATGTAATCAATCCTTTATTTCAGGGCATTTACTTTCAAACTTTTGTTATCCTAATAATTACTGCAATACATTTCCTCCTGTAGGAATCTTTGCTCTTTTAGCCAATCACTTTCCTAGAAGAAATGTTCGCATTGAGGAATTCCGTGTCTAACAAATTTGTGGTGTAAGCCTTTGGTCACAGCTCACCTGCTATTTTCACTCTTACCCAGGGAAGGGGAAGAGCTCAGAAAAATGTGAACCATAGTCAAGAAAAATTGGATTCGTCTTGTCTGTGTGGTGAAGGGCATATGACAGTGGGTCCAACCTAAACCCCTCTATTTTTCCTATCTCTTCCATCTACTTCCCATTCCCCATTGTTTGCAAATGGGATGAGCTAGACTCCGGGGTCACCCTTGGTTTCCTTGGAGACATGAAGTTGATCCATTACATTTATGAGTGCTTTACAGATTTTGAATCAGTTTTATGAGTTTTTTCCTGTTGAATCTTCACCAGGCAGGCTTTCATAATTCTTCACTTGGCAGAGAAGGGAATGGAGGCCCAGAAAAGTTGAGGGAGATTCTCAAGTTCATAGACATCATACCTGGAAACCAGGCCCTCTGAATTTTGGTCCAGCAAACCGAAATGCTGCTGGGATCCCACGGTGAGAAGAGTTGGGGCGTTCGCCTGCAGGCTGTGCCATCACCTCCCCATTTGTAGCTGGAAGAAGGAGCCAGAACTTCCAGTCTGGTGGAAGCTATTGCTTCTGGCCCACCACCCAACATCTTTTCTTTTAGTTACCTTCTAATTGGTGCTTGAGAGCTACCCTCAGGGTAGTCATTGTGAATTTTAAGCATACGCCACATTTTGCTGACACAACTTCAACAGGCAGTTGCTTCGTTCTATAGCCAGTTGCTTTTGGGTGATAAAATACAGGGGAGGAAATACATGGGAGAAATCTGTGGCCTCCTTCAGACTTCATCTTGTTCTCCCGCACATTCCCCAGGCCTGGCCTGTGCCGTCCCCTTGGCTGTTGCAGTTGGTTTAGGGATGTGACCCAAATTGGATCAATGAGGCTCAATTCAGGGACTCTGTTTTTTGGAAAGAGAAGCTCTCTCCCTACTGGATTGGAGGGCCCAGAAGCCGCTGCTGGAGTGCCGAGAACCTGCATGAGAAACCCAATCCAAGGAGGTCTGGTGTAGAGGAAAACAGTGCCTGCAAATGGAGATGGATCTAGCAAAATCTTGATGACATTATTTTATCATCTGGAAATCCTGCAGACGTCATGACCTTCTGCTCGAGCCCTGCAAGACCACCGATTGGACCTCCAGTGTACCTCTCTCTGTTACAGCTCCTGCAAATCTGCTGAAGACCTCATACTTGCTGTAGCCTCGCTGTGGCCCCTCTGTTTTCCGAGTCTCATATGAATGCACCTGCTGGCAGGAAGTAGTCTCTTGTCTAGATCCTATTTAAAAGGGAGGCTTGAAAGGCAGTGTTTTGACTCTATCTTCGAAAGGCAGGATTTGCAACGTGGAAGTCGATGTGATTACGATCCACTCCTTCGCCACCTCGCATCAGCATGGGCCCAGTTTTCATACTTCCATTTCCAGCCCTAATGGTAACAGTGACCTGTGCTTGCCTGATATCATACAATGATCACCTGTACAATGATAACGCACTTCCCCAAAGGAAGGACCCAAGTTTCACGAGTTGCTGCTGCAGGTGCGAGTTCCGGTTTGCTGGAGGATAGCCATTTCTCCTGTAGTTCAGCCATGATAGCATACTGATGGTCTGCAGCCTGTGGACTACACCGAAAACACACATGGACTATGATAAATGAATAGAGAAAGGGAGAAGGAAGAAAAAAGAAGAAAATTTACTGAATATACGTAGATATGCACATGACACGGCGGACAGGGAAGCAAATGTGGGTACTACTGCAGACCTAACTTCTGCAACTGGCCACGAGGCAGCAGCTGGTCTTCATAATGTCCTTTCTCTGCTACCCATCCCTGATCTCTTTGTCCTCTGCAAAAGCGTCCGTTGGCTATGATTCTTTATCTGGTGGGGTGACCCAATCTTCGTTCTTGGGGTAGCTGAATGCTTCCTGGCTTTGCCTGAATGGGGTTAGAATTTACCTTCTGTTAACCTTTTATCACTGGACATGACAATTTGAGAGGTACCCCAGGGATTCCCTCATGGTTTACAGAAATAGTCCTTTCTGCCTACATGGGTGGCAGCAGCCTACTTTGATAATCTGGATCAGTCATTTCGTCCGACAGGGCATGGTAAGTCTCAAATGTCCGGGTGGAAGTCTCCGGCTCTAATTCAGTGGATCCATTATTGTGTCTCCTGGTCAAAGTATCCCTCCCATTGGCTCAAAGACCTTTCAACCAACAGAGCCTAAAGTCATGGACAGCAAAAATTTAACAAGTGGTTCATCAGGCATCATAATGAAGGGAGCTACTCTTCCTTTTACCCTTAGTTTCATGGGGTGAGACAATGCTCATTAACTTAAAGAACAGACTACATTTTGTAGTGCAAACCCCCAGCCTCACCAGATGTCTGCTGGTGCCATCACTTCAACAGGTCACCCTCTACTCTATGAGGCCGGTTCCTTTTGGATGATGGAATATCTGGACAGAGCAGTGAATGTTATACACATGAGCCCTATCACCGCAATGAACTTGCTGTACATGAATTCCCTGGTAAGGAATTAAGAGAGTTAAGCTGTGCTTAAACAATGTCCGGATTTTGAATAAGGCATGCAGTAATTTCACGAATTATGTGATTTTTAGAAGCATAGTAGGCAAGGAAGATGCATGCATCTGCCAGGGCTACCATAACAACATACCACAGACTGGGTGGCTTAAAACAATGGAAACATGTTCTCTCAGAGTTCTGGAGGCTGGATGTCTAAAGCCTAAGTGTCAGCCAGTTTCGTTTCTCCTGAGGCCTCTCTCTATGGCTTGCAGATGGCCATCTTCTCAATGTGTCCTCTCATGGCTTTTCTTCTGTGCTCACATAGCTCTGGGGCCTCTTTGTGTGTCTGAATTTCCTCTTCTTATAAGGACAGCAGTCAGATTAGATTAGAGCCCATCCCAACAGCCTCATTTTAACTTCAGCATCTTTTAACAGACGTTATCTGCAAGATAGAGTCACACGCTGAGGTAGCTGCCATTACGGGTTCAACATGCGAATTTTGGAGAGACACAGTTCTGCCCAAAGAGACCCATACCCAGAATACGTGTCTGTTCCAGTAAGAAGAAATTACTGTCCTCTCCATGGAGAAGATATTGCAATGCAGTGGGGCTGCCTAGCTGTGGTTGGCTGTTTGCCAAGGTGTGTGATTGTCCTGAGACCCCAGGTGGTTATTACCACTGTGTGTGCTTACCAGTGTCACTTTCCCCATCAGAGGGAGTCCTTGTCATTGAGTGCATGGATAATATCCATCTGTGTCACCATGGCCAGGTTTTCTGTGAGCTGTGGAGCCATCATGAGTGGCTGAAGAAAGAGGCCTTGACATCCACACAAAGGCTTATTCGGTTCACCCCTATATGATGAGCTTCCTCCCCCGTAGGAACTGCGAAGTGCTCTCACTCTGTCCATTCTGAGAGGTCCATCCACTTACCTCTTCTCTAGTACTCATCATCACCAGTCCCTCCAAGTCTGCTCAAACCATTAGTTCCTGCCTTAAAGACCAGACCCCAGGGCATCTCTTTCCATCTAAGGCAGAGCCTTAGATGGGCCCTTAAAAGTCTGTCCAATGGGATAGATTTCTTTTCCTCAGACTATCTCTACATGGGGCAATAGCCCATTTTCATCTGATGCCTGCAGAGTGTGTGGAGCTACCTAAAGTGGGGCTCTAGTTTTTACCTTTCCACTCACCTGGTCCTTTGGAACACCTCTTAAGACCACCGCATCAGTGGAAGAAAGGATGGGAATGTGGAGGGGGTGGACACCCTGGGAATTGTGCAAATTTCTTGTGCCTTTTGGATCAGCTGAGGTTAGACATTGCCTATCACTTCTATCTGATCATGAAGTGTTTTTGAATACACTCTAATGCTGCTTGGCCATCTCTAGTTCACAATGAGCAGCTTCATTGGAAAGCCTCCAATTTTCTCATGGTTGGACTTTCTGCCTCTGCCAGTAGCAAGCTCTGAGCTATTGAGGTGACGTCAACAAGATGGCGTCACAGGTTCTGACTTTGCTTTCCCTCATGAGATGAACTAACAACACTTCATGGGCAAGATGCCCCTGAGAGAATCCTAGGACATGGGGTGAGAGTGAGGCACCCCTGGATCACAGAGACCAAGCCACATTGCAGGAGGGGAAGTGGAGCAGCTGCAGAGACCAGCTCAGCACCCCACAGAGAGGTCCCCTGGAGCCCAGGGTCCTTCCAGTGGGGGAGGAGAGCCCCCAGGGGACACCCAGTTTCCCCAGCATAATGGGTTGCTTCTTGGAAGTCCCTACTCTAGGTGTGTCCCACAGAGATGATAGGGGAACCTCAGGCCTCCCCTGGGGAATCTGACAGTGCTGAGAAGTGGCAAGGGGCTGGCAGCAACCTGCCCTGGGATCTAAGCAGACTAGGTTCCTCCCAACCAGCACTCTGCTCATCTGCAGAACCAAGTCAGTGATGCCATCTGGCCAGGCACCTGTAGCCCTCCCGTCTGAGCAGAAGGGCTGGCAAGAACACACGGAAGCTGTGTAGACCAAGCTGGGATCTGCTCATTTGCCCACTGAAAGGGCATGGCTTTGCCTCAACTGTGGTTCTCTTCTTGGAGCTGGCCATAGGCTCCATGTCGCTCTCAGTCAGCCAGGTCTGCCAAGTCACGCAGGCCTCGTGGTGGTTTTATGCTGTGTACAGAGCCTTCTCTTGCTTTGTGTCCCACACCAAGCAGGCAGCCTTCTGGATAGATATGACCTATTTCATCTACACGGTCATGTCCTGGGGAAGTAGCCCAGGTAGGACTGACATCCCACTCCAGTCACCCTTACCTCTTCAAGCCCCTACCGTAGCAGTGGTCCACAGCAATATTCTGTGTTGCTGGGGGTTAATATTAGCTCGAAGTCAGGGTCAAATAATCCTCCAAAGTCCTGGGAGTTTCTTTTTTTTTCCTCCCCCAGTGCATAGTTACCCCGAAATGTATTTTATGTCCCTTTGACAATAGTCTGGTGAGAGTTTGACGGTACGTGCTTGTGATGTTACTACATAACTCTTTCTTGAAGGTACCCAATCTCCTTTTCAATCAGGAAGCTTTGATTCCTTGAACTAACTTGGGTCTGGGAATTGGGAGAGTCTCTATAGTAGTGAAATAGTGAGTCTCAATAATTGTGGCTCAAGTCAATATTTTCTGCTTTTACTAAGCCTAGGGTTTACTAAGCCCCTAAGCCTAGGGTTGTTGTTGTTGTTGTTGTTGTCATATACATGAAGTAAAACTTCAGGAAATAGCCCATTTATTTCAGCCATAGAAGTCTAATTTGCCTCCAAACATATCTATGGGCAAAACCATTCTGTTTGTTATTTTGGCTCTGCTGCCTATTTTGGTAACATGTCTATGTTTTTTTCTGGTAGTTGAGTACATCTGCTAGGTCTTCGTCATTCTAAATGTCCATCCTGTCACTTAAATCAAGGAACTCATAATGGCATCATTTCCTACTTTTATATTTTACCTACAGTGGATAGCTACTAACTAATGTGATTTTAAAGGATGTTGCTGCTTTTCATTGACAATGTATTTTTCAGTATCATGGTAAAGAGATTGCCTTCTGAACCCTCTTGTGGATTATTTTTGGGGTAGGAATTGTGAACGTCTGATAGATCTGCTCTTATGTTCTTATCTCCTACAGCTTTTTGGGTTCTTTCCTCTATATTATATCAAGTTCTTTCTGGCATTTCAAACTCATATAGGCTACTGTTGACTCTAGTTTTAGTCCATCAACCAAGCAAATAAGTGGAATCTTTCCCAGTTGCTTGAGTCAATATTTTGCATCCAGAATCTCTGGTAGGTGTTCACACATTGAAAATTTAACCTAATCTAAAATTATGTTCCTCTCTCTCTGTTCCAGGTCCATGAAATTCCATTCCCACACATATTCGTCATAAATATTTAAAAAAAATTTTAAAACTAACATACAGTAAAATTGATTTTTATGGGTATATAATTCTGTGAGTTTTAACATACATAGATTCATTTAAATACCGCCACCGTCAGGTTATAGAATAATTCCATCACCCCCAAAATCTTTGTAACGTCCCTGTATAGTCTGACCTTTCCTCCATGCCAAACTCCTGGAAGCCATAGATTTGCTCTCTGTCACAGTGGTTTTGTTATTTGCTGATGTCATCTATATGAAATCATATAGTATCTGACTTTTAGAGACTGGCTTCTTTACCTTAATGCTTGAGATTCATCTGCATTGTTGGTATGTATCAATCGTCTGTTCCTTTTTATTGACGAATTTCCATTGTGTAGGTGTAGCACAGCTTGTTTGCCCACTCACCTCTGAAGGACATTCTGGCTGTTTTTAGATTTTGGCAATTACTAGGAGAGCGCGTCTAAACATTTACACGAGGGTTTCTGTGTGGACGTATATTTTCATTTCTTTAGGTTAAATACCTGAGAAGTGGGGTTGCTGGGTCACATGGTAGATATAGGTTTAATTTTATAAGAAACTGCCGAAGTGTTTTCTGGAGTCAATACACTATTTTGCATTTCTGCCTACAACATATGAAAATTTCACTTCTTCCCCACACTTGCCAATGCTTGATACTGTCAGTTTTTTAAGAATTTTACATTAGCCTTTGTAATAGGTGTGTTTTATTTATTTATTTATTTATTTATTTTTAAAGATTTTATTCATTTATTTGAGAGAGAGAAAGATCACAAGTAAGCAGAGAGGCAGGCAAAGGCGGGTGGGGGGGAGCAGGCTCCGGGCTGAGCAGAGAGCCCAATGTGGGGCTCGATCCCAGGACCCTGAGATCATGACCTGAGCCAAAGGCAGAGGCTTAACCCACTGAGCCACCCAGGTGCCCCAATAGGTGTGTCTTAATTTGTGTTTCCTTAAGGGCCAATGATATTCATCTTTTTGTGTGCATGTTTGTCATCCATATGTTTTCTTTGTCCAGATGTTTTGCCCATTTTAAAATTGAGTTGTCTGGTTTCTTACTATTGAGTTTTTAACGCTGTCTGTATTCTGGAAAGAAGTCCTTTGTCAGACACATGATTTCACATATTTTTTCCCTGTCTGTAGCTTGTATTTTCAGTCTCCCAACAATACCTTTCAAAGAGCAAATGTTTGTAATTTAGATGAACTAAATTGCTCTTTACGGATCATGCTTTTGGTGTCAGGTCTAAGAAAGCTTTGTCTAACCCAGGTTTTCTCTGATGTTTTCCTCTAAAAGTTTTATAGTATTAAGTTTTACGTTGAGCTTTCTGATCCATTAAAAAAATTTGGGGGTGGGTATGTGGTGAGGTTTAGAATGAAGTTAAATTTTTTTTTTTTTTTTTAGCATGAATGTCCAGTTGTTTTAACAAAATTTGTTGCATGAGATACTTTCTTTATTGAATTAGTTTTGCACCCTTGTAAAAATCAGTTGTCCCTATATGTGTGCTGATTTCTCATCTCCCTGTTCTGTTGTGCTGACCTGTCTGTCCTTTTACTATTATTATACTGCCTTGATTACCAAAGCTTTATATTAGGCCTTTAAATTGGATAGTGTCATTCCTACAACTTTATTCTTCCTTTCCAAAATTGTTTTGGCTATTCTAATTCCTTTGCCTTCCATATAAACCCTAGAACTAACTTGTCTATATCTATAAAAATTCCTGCTGGGATTTTGAATGGAATTGTATTAAACTATAGATCAACTTGATGAGAATTGGTATCTTTATATTATTGTCTTCCAATTCTGCCATGGGCCATCCATTGAGTGTTTTAAAAATCTTATTCAAACCAAAACAAAACCAAAACAGTTCACCCAATTCTTTAGCCCCTTAAAAGATACGAGAAGAATTAGCAGATGCCCTCCTATCAGCCTTGAAGAAGGAAACTGACATATTGTAAAGAGGACCATGTGGCAAGGACACAAAAGCAGTCTCTAGGAGCTGGTTGTGGTCCCTGGCTGACAGTTATGAAAAGAGAAACCTTATCACATGGCCATGGGGAAATTAATTCTGCCAATAACCTGAGAGGGTTTAGAAGTGGATCTTTCAAGTCAAGGCTCCCGAAGAGGACATAGCTGGCTGTCACCTTGATCTCCATGATGTCCTGAGCAGAGGATCTTGGTGAAATGTGGTGGACTCTTGCTTTATGGAAATTATGAGATAATTAATGTTTTAATATGAGTGGCTGTTTTAAGCCACTAACTTTGCGGCAATGTATTACCCAGCAGAGAAAAACAAGTGCAGTACACTAATGAGCTTACAGAATTTTTCAAGGTCGGGGACCTAACCTTGAAAGCCACAAAGCCAGAATCGACACAACCAAGAGCTCTGTCCATCTGTCCTACCATGAAACTGTTCCAGCTGCAGTCCTGCTGGTTCTTTCATCTGATGCACAGCATTTATGAAACCGAGGATCAAACACCACGAATAAAAGCTGTCCACTAGGGCAGGGCCCAGACGACGCATTATTAAGATGCTGTTTTCTCATCTGTGAAATAGGAATAGTAATAGTTAGAAGGATGAAGTGAAATAAAGCTTTTCAAGTATTTGAATAACACACAGCTCTTAATGTTCTGAAGACGTTAGCTATTATTATTCATAACTGACTTGCCCAAGGCCACAAAACCAGTGAGCAGGTACTACCCAAATCTCTCCTTTTCTTCATCCCTTCTTGACTTTAGCAGGAAGTGATCCAGGAACTCAGTTGTTAAGACTTTGCCCATTCCCATTCTTGGTCTCTCTCAGGAGAGAAAGAGTCACCTCAGAGATACAGAGGAAATTCTGCCTAATGGAGCATGAATGTTTTAGAAATTGGTCTTTACTGAGTAAATTGGAGGGTCATTAACATACTCATTAACAAGTGTAGCACTTTGGAGTTCTGAAAATGATTGGACAGTGCAGAACCAAATGAGCTCATGAGGACTTCTTGAAATTTCCTAGATCAGCTTCCTTACACTTACAATGTTCTCTCTCCCTGACTTCTGCCTTTGGTGTCATACGCCATGTTCCAAATATACATCTCGTTTTCTCTTTTACTCATTTTCTGGAATTCTTCTCTGCCTGTCACTGGGAGGAAAGGGTGTGAAAGTTTGGAACATCTGCCTTTACGTACACATCTGACGTATGTGTCTGTGTGTGGGCACGTGTGCATGTGTATTCATGAGTGGAGAGCAAAGCAGATGGGTTGTTGAGGATGTTAGAACTCATGTAGAGGAGAGGAATTCCGACCAATAGGGTGCAGATTGAAGGGGTTAGTGAAGCAGTGTCCAAACCAGGACATAAAAGGATTTCATGGTATTGAGAAGAAATAAATTTAGTAATATGCAGAAATAGAATTATTATAAAAATAAAATACTTGGGGTTCCTGGGTGGCTCAGTTGGTTGAACCACTACCTTCAGCTTAGGTCATGATCCCGGAGTCCTGGGATTGAGTCCTGCATTGGGCTCTCAGCTCCATGGGGAGTCTGCTTCTCCCTCTGACCTTCTCCCCTCTCATACTCTCTCTCACTCTCTCTCTCTCTTTCTCTCTCAAAGAAGTAAATAAAATATTTAAAAAAATAAAATACTTTATGTCAAACTGTTAACTAAAGAGTGAAAAATTGAAAGAAAATTAAAGGTGGTAGTGATCTGGGATGATATTTTCAGAGAGACATGAACAGCCAGTGGTTGTAGAGAAGTCTTTGAAGCCACTCATGTAGGCAAGATTTGAGCAATGTGCAATCACTATAAACCCTAGGTATTAGTCCCAGCCCTCGACTGTAAACAACAGAACTTAATCTGGCTAATTCAAACCAAAATGGATTTACCCGGAAGGATATTGGGATGCTCACCAAATAAATGACAGATATATGGAAGACTGGGTTTTAAGTGGTGAGATATATAGACAACTGACTAAGATATTGCTCAGTTTGTATAAATATTTCAAGAGATTTCTGGCTTCAAATACTGGCAGAGGACCTTATATCAGACTAACTTTCCCAGTGACAATAATTTAAAATTTTTGGAAAATACAAAAAATAATTGTTTGAAGGCACCATAGAGTGACCAAAAGCAGGCAGAAACTAGAGGGGCTACTACCCATTAAAAAAAAGGTGAACATCCCAGGTGAGATCCCCATTTATCTGTGTTTTTTTTTTTCCCCCTTGAGAGCACTTTCCACACTGCTTAATGTATTAGAGCTCATGCAGAATTCCAAATGGACTGAGGCTGCGGAGGTTGGAGTTTAGGGCTGCTAGAACGGCTGAAAATTGAAGGGAATATCCAGGAAAAGAGGGAGTCATGTGAGAGCAAACCTCTGAATATGCATAGTCTGCCCTCAATCCTTGGCTAACCCTTGAACTGTGAAGACACAGGGCAATACTCCAAGGAATCCCAGAAGAAAGCTCTAGGGATCTTACTAAGCAGATATTACAGCAACTCCCCAGTGCTATGGATATACAATTTAGAGTTCAAGTTCTGCCAAGTTAAAAGAGGTTGCTGAACACTTCAGCTTTCATATTAAAATGTCAGAAGGGTCAAACTCTAGGTGTAAGGGCTATGTATGAGGACTAAGGGCTGCCCCTTAGGAAAAAGGAAAAACTAAAAAAATTTACCCCAACAAAGCTTATAATAAAGCTCTCAAAAGATCAAGGTTATCTGCTGGTAGTTTAAATGCTTGCTAGTACAAAAATCATTATTCATCTAAGGAAGTTAACAGCATCCATAGTCTCTATAACACACCATTCACAATGTCCAGGATATAATAAATATTTATTAGACATGAGAAGAAACAGGAAAATGGTATACATAGTCAAGAGAAAAACCAGTTAGTAGAGACAGACCTAGAGTTGTTCTTATTTGTTTTAGCAAATAAGAGTTCAAATAATTGTGATGAGTATGTTAGAGTATACAGTATAATGGTGATGAGAAGGGGAGTTTCAAAAGATATTTGAAAGCTATAAAACAGAACCAAATGGAAATGCTAACACTAAAAAATAAATATCTAAAAATCTATTGGTTGAGATAAAGAACAGATTGGATAGAATAGAAAAGAGGATGAATGAACTTCAAGATAGGCCAGTAGAAATTATCTGAGCTGAAACAGAGAAGGAAAAAATGAAAATAATAGCTATTTCTTTCAATAGCCTTTGAAAGAAATTTTAAGTAGTTTAGAATACATGTACTTTGATTTGGAGTCCCAGGGTGGCAGGGTGGGGTGTGGGAGAAGATAACAAAACCAAGAGCCTAAGAGCATAGGGCAGGAAAAATATTTGAACAAATACTGACCAAAAATTCCCAATTTGATCAAAGATAGCAATTTACAGATCAAAAAAGGGGAGCAAACCCCAATGGAGATAAATACAAAGAAAATTACATATGATCAAAATGATGAAAACAGTAGACAAGTAAAAAGTCTTAAAGACAGCCAGGTAAAAAGTCTTAAAGACAGCTGGGTTAAAAATCTAGAGACTTTTAAGTCTCTAGAGAGGCCACATAGAAGGAAATGATAAGAATAACAGCTAACTTCTCATAGAAAACATTCAAGAAGAGAATGGCATCACATATTAAAATCCATCAACTTAGGATTCTATATCTAGTATATATATCTTTTAAAAAAAGAAGGCAAAAAAATGAGAAAAAAAATTAAAATAAAGGTATTATCAGACAAAAGATATCAGGTGGAAATTTGAATCTATAGGAGGGAATAAAGAGTGTTGAAATGATAAATATGTGGGAAAAGAAAGATGGTTTTCTAAATTAAAAGACAATTCTTTAGCATAAAGAGAATAACAATGCATTACATAGAAGGCAAATATATGACAACAATAGCATAAAGGGTGGGAAAAGTAAATGAATTTTTCTATTATAAATTCTTATATGTGAAGTAGAATACCATTAATTCAAGGTACACTGTGATAAATTAAATATGTATATTGTGATTCTATGAGAACCACCAAAAAGTAATGCAATGAAGTATGGCTTAAAAGCCAATGGAAGAGGGGGCCTGGGTGGCACAGTCGGTTAAGTGTCTGACTCTTGGTTTTGGCTTGGGTCATGATTTCGGTGTTGTGTGATTGAGCCCATGTCAGGTTCAGTGTAGAGTGTGCTTGAGATTGTCTCGTCCTCTCCTTCTTCCCCTCCTGCTCATGCTCTCTCTTTCTAAAATAAATAATTAAATCTTTTAAAAAAGGCCAATTGAAGAAGTAGAATGGAATACTGAATAGAATGGAAATAGAAATAGAATCCTGAAAAAAATTTATTAACCCAAAAGACAGTAGGAAAAGGAAAAACAGTGAAACAAAAAACACAGAACAAGTAGCAAAAAAATATTAAGATGATAGAATAAAATCCAGTGTATCAATACATTTGTCAAATGTACATGGACTAATACTAAACACTCCAACTACAGATCATCAGAGAGATAAAAAAGTAAGACCCAACTATATGCTGCTTATGAGAAACCCACTTTCTTTTTTTCCTTCCTTCCTTCTTCTTTTTTTTTTTTTTTTTTTTTTTTAAGTAGGCTCCATGCCCAGCGAGGACCCCAACACCAGGCTTGAACTTATGACCCTGGGATCAAGACCTGAGCTGAGATTAAGAGTCAGATTCTCAACCTCCTGAGCCACCCGGGCACCCTGAGAAACCCACTTTTTTTTTTTTTAAAGATTTTATTTATTTATTTGACACAGAGAGATCACAAGTAGATGGAGAGGCAGGCAGAGAGAGAGAGGGGGGGAAGCAGTCTCCCCACTGAGCAGAGAGCCCGATGTGGGACTCGATCCCAGGACCCTGAGATCATGACCCGAGCCGAAGGCAGCGGCTTAACCCACTGAGCCACCCAGGCGCCCCAGAAACCCAATTTCAATCTAAGGACATAGGCAGATTGAAAGCAAAGGATGGAAAAACATTTAACTTGTAAACAACATAAGAAGATGCTATATTAATATACCAATATCAGAAAATTAAGGATTAGAGATAAAAGAGATATAAGATATCATTTCATAATAATAAAAGGACCAATTCATCAATAATAATAATAATATAATAATCTTAAATGTGTAAGCCCATAATGAGAAGCTGCAAAAATGCATGAAGCAAACACTGGTGAAAATAAAAGGAGAAAAAGAAATCTACAATCATAGTTGGATATTTTAATATCCTCTCACTGTAATTCATAGAACTTGTAACTAAAACATAAGTAAGTTTACAGGAAATTTGAACACTATGAACTAACGTGATCTAAGTTATAGGACAACACATCTAATATCTGTAGAATGTACATTCTTTTCCAGTGCATTTGGAATGTGCACTATGCAGACTATATACTGGGCCATAAAACTAGTCTTAATGAAGTTTAAAAGATTGAAATAATGCAGAATGTGTTTTCTGATCATAGTGAAATTAAATGAAAAATCAGTAACAATAAAATATTTGGAAAATCCTCAAATATTTGGAAATTAAACAATATAATTCAAAGAAAGCCATAGGTCATGGAAGTCATCATAAAGGAGATTTAAAAATACTTTGAACTGAATAATAATGAAAACACAGGGTGCCTGAGTGGCTCAGTGGGTTAAAGCCTCTGCCTTCATCTCAGGTCATGATCCCAGGGTCCTTGGATCGAGCCCCGCATCAGGCTCTCTGCTCAGTGGGAAGCCTGCTTCCTCCTCTCTCTCTTTCTACCTGCCTCTCTGCGTACTTGTGATCTCTGTCTGTCAAATAAATAAATAAATTCTTTAAAAAAATAATGAAAACACAGCATATAAAACTCTGGGATAAAAATAAAGCATAATAGCTTGAAATGCTCATGTTAAGAAAAAGTTTTAAATCAATGATCTGGCTAGAAGCTAGAAGAATAAGAGGAAATTAAACCTAAAGTGAATAGTGTAAAGGAAATAATAAAGATAATCGTAGAAATCAATGAACTAAAAAGGAGTCAAAGAAAATGGAGATAATGGAAGTGTTATTGAGCTTGAAGATGATGAGTGGAAATTTTATAATCTAAAGCAGAGAGAGACAAATGACTGAATAAGACAGAGACTGGAGGAGCACCTGGGTGCCTCACTCAGTTAAGCAGCCGACTCTTGGTCTCAGCTCAGATCTTGATCTCCAGGTCATGAGTTCAAGCTCCGCATTGGGCTCCATGCTGGGTGTGGTGCCTACTTAAATTATAAGAGAGAAAGAGAGAGAGAGAGAGAGAGAGAGAGAGAGAGAGACTAGAGCATCAGGTACCCACAGGACAACATTCAAATGTCTAACTTCTGTAGAACTGGTATTCCAGAATGAGAACATGGGGGCAGAGCAGGAAATGCTTGAAGATATAATGACTGAAAATTTCCATTTTGTGAAGACTTAAATGGCACATTCAAGACGATCAGTGAATCCCAAGGACAAATACAGACATACCTCATTTTATTGTGCTTTGTTTTATTGTGCTTCACAGATATTGTTTTTTGTTTTTTCTTCTTCAAACTGAAGGTTAGTAGCAACCCTGCATTGAGCTTCTATTGGTGTCATTTTCCCACCTGCCACTGCTCACTTTGTGTCCCTTTCACATTTTGGTGATTCTTGAAATATTTTGAACTCTTCCTTTATTATATTGCTATGTGATCAGTGGTTACTCCTCACTGAAAGGTCAGATAATGGTTAACATGTTTTTAGCAAATAGATCTTAGGTCCTTATGACAGTGAAACTAATAGGAAAAGAAAGAAGTCACTGGGCAGGGGGAGTAATTGACTCTGATTTCTATGAGGAGCCATGTTTGCTGTTCCATAATGGGAACAAGGAGAGTATGCTATGAAGTTAGAGGATTCACTAGGGCCATATTTTGGTGCCACTGTGCTTGTAGGCAACTCTAGCAACGATGGCTCTACAAGGTTGGGGGAACTAAGGATTCAGACCTGTTTGGGGTAGAAGGTCTAGGTCACCACACCAGGGAAGCAGTCCAGGCCAGTCAAAATGGACGCTGAAGGAAGCAATGATGATTACCAGTTACAACGCCTCCAGGACCAGTTGCCATCATACCAATGTAGCAAGTCTGGCCTGCTAACCCTCTTTAAGACTTTTCAAGAGATTGAAACCTGCCATCATCTTAAAGAACTGGATTTTCACTTTACTTCTTGGGGAAGAGTTGAAAGTGTCTTGTTCTGATATGAGATACATTATGTTAAGAATAGGAATGAGTCGATCCAATAGGCACAAGGGGTGGACTGTACTAGACTCCACTGTATGTCATCCCAGATCCATGCGGCCACACCTTCCCTCTTCCTGGGCCTTGGTCACTTGCCTTGTCCTGCAGTCAAGCAGAGCCAGCAAGAGCCCAGCATGTTATTCCCCCAATGTTGGTTCTGTCATTGCTACACCCCAGATGAATGGAAGGTCCTGGAAGACACTACTGCACAAGAAGACTGACTGCTGTGCCCCAGACCTCCAGAAGCTCTGGCTCCTCCTCTAGAGGCTGCCTGAGGAGACCAGGTCACACATCTCAGAAGAGCTGACTTTGACCAACGGGAGATGGGGACCAGAAAACCCTCCCTAGCTAAATTCTTTTCCTTTCCGCTGCACAAATGATCCAGGAAGAGGTGTGGCAGATGAACTGTTAAGCTCTGAAGATGACGAGCAAGACTGAGCAAGCAGTCGGTTGCGTTTGTTGTGAAATATGGCATGCTTCTTAAATATTCTCTTTTATTTGCTCTCCTTCTTTCCCTGTGTCTGTCCCCTTTTCCTTGGTGTTGCACTCTCCAATAGAATGTTAGTGAGTAAGCCTCTCTCCCAGACAGGATCTCTGCTCCAGGGGCCTGGGGTTAAGACAGGTAGTGATGATGGTAGCACGTTGCCCATGAGGGTGGCTCATGTGGTGGTGATGGGGTCGGTGGCAGTGACGGTGGAGATGGACAGTGAGGGTGCTGTGGGTGATGCTGGGGCGGGTAGTGCTTGTGATGGTGGATAAATTATTATAAGGAGGATGGAAACTTGGCAAGTCAAGGGTGTGGGGGATTGTAGAACTACTTACCTCCTATTTGGTGTCCTTCTCTCCAGTACTCTTCCCTGGGGAAGGATTATTTATCCCTATCCTTTTGAACCTGAACATGGCCATGGGACTAGCTCTAGTCAATAGAGGAGCTCTAGAAGCCACCAGCATGTGCTTCTGCCAAGTTTACCTGCCTTCGGCCATGATGACTGTCAGTCATCTGTTCCAAAGGTTCTTGGGGCAGAGCCATAGCCGACCTGTGATAGACATGCAGCATGAGCGGGCAATCATCTTTCAATTGAGAGTCCAGGAGATTTTAGGGCGTTTGTTACCAAACTCTGTAGGAGAGAAAGAAGTCTGTCTGAGACTAGTCCTTTGGGACTAGAGGTAAATGGGAAAAAAACTCCTACTGCCTTAAAAAGTTTTATTCCCCCATGGAACAACCTTGCTGATAGAAGTTTTGGGAGAATCATAACCCATTTGAACCTGGCCACAGGAAAAATGAGGAAAAGCATGTTCATGGGCGAGGCAGATGCTAGAAGAAGCCCCTACTGGTGGCCTTCTTCTTAAGCTTGGGGGTTCTGCAGAGTTCTTAAGAAATGGATTCATGTGCTCTCTCACTGGCTGTGATGGAGCTGGGGAGAGGAAGCTGGGTCCTCAGGCTGGGGAGCACGGCGGGGTGTCTCCCGATGTCCTTGAATCCTGCTTGGCTAATGCAATCAGTTCTGCGAGGAGGGAGCTCTTCCCGACTCCCCCCCCCCCCCAGCCCAGAGGGGGTTCCTGCTCACCCTGAGCTCAGGCTGGTCCTTGTTAATGCCCTTTATTTACAGGTAAATGCATCCGTTATGGATAGCACGGTTTTCTCTACTTAGTTTTGGGCTCCATTTCCCCTCTGCTGGTGCTGTGGGCCTGGAGTGCCGAGCCAGGTCCTTGGGAGTGGCTGGACTGGAGGGAGAAGAGGAGGGAGCATGTGTGTGTGCGTCAGGGAGTGGCGGACGAGGGACAGAAGATGGCTTCGCCGGGAACAGTCCGGAATGATCTAACTGAGTTTGCATCCTCCTCCCTATCTCCATCTCACCAGAATATGCAAATTCTGATTCAAAGAAGAGCTGGAGAGACAGTGTTCTCTCCCTCTGGAGGACTGATATGCTCCCTTGCTAGCTCAGGAATAAGCACACCTTAGCTTTCAGAATTTGGGGCTGCCTCAAGGCTCACGCTCCCTGCTCCTTGACCTACATTTTCTTTGTAAAGGAGGCAGCAATGGGTGGGATTTGGGGGTGAGAGAAGGGAAAATGTCAAGCACGGAGATATTTACGCAGTCAACATCCATTTACTGAGCACCTACTATATTTTACTCTGTTGGATCATGGAAACAACTAGAAAAAAAGGCAGTCCCCCATGATGTTCACGTTCTGGCAAGGAAGACAGAGTTTGAACAATTAAAGATGCATCGAAGAGAGCTTTAAACTGGGGACCTAACTTTGCTGAATGGGCAAGATCAAGGAAATGTTTACGACGAGACTTGGAAATGGGTAGCGGTTAGTGTCAGGGAATGCATTTATACGAATTAGGTACTTGTGCATGCGTGAGGGCGCACACACACCCAGGTGCACAGGCAAAACACAACCCTGGTTAATGAGGTAAATGAATTAGCACACAGAGAAAAATTTTCCAGATTGCCAAGTTTATAATTCACTGAACACCTAGATGATTTTATTGCCGACAAATTAGATGAAGATTTTTTTTTTAACAAAATTAATTTTTTGTTTTCCAGCTCTCTTAGGCAGCCTAAATGTGACTTTCTTCATCTTTCAGGAACTCTGCTGTGAATATATCACTATCGTGACTATCCGAGACTTGGAGAGAGTGCTTTCTCAGGATTTAGGGGTGTATAATGACTTTATCCCCCCGAGATGGCCTCAGACTGCTTTGCTGTTTGAGTTCTCCTCTCTGCTTTTTATAGTTTGCTGTCTCTTTCTTTGCTATTGGCTGTCAACTGTCGCTTCCTGCAGCTGTCAGAAATCTGGGCTTTGGCAGGGCTCAGCACTATGGGCGTCTGCCTGGCTCCCAGCGCTCACACTCCCTGATTCATTCTGATCAGGTAACACTTGGGAGTCAGTTCACTTGTTTTATCTCAACTTGGAAAGGGAGGATCCTTGGAGAGAGCTCCCCACCACCAGGCCCCCAGCAGCTTTGCTACACCTAAGGACTTGTTAGAAATGTAAATTCCTGGGCTCCCTCCCAAACCTGCTGAGTCAGACACTCTGGGGGCGGGGCCAGGATCTGTATTTAGCAAGCTGTCCCGGTGACTCAGCTGTCCCTGCCATTTGAGGACCAGGACTGCCAGGAAGGATAAATAGCGCCCCGGGAGGGTCGAGGGCTGAGGTGCTCTGCCAGGTGCAGACCGCGCTTTCATCGGTGTTCTGCCTGAGCGGGGGGCTAGTGCTTCTTCCTGGGTCTCAGCTGTTGTGCAGTGTGCCTGGATTGCTGGGGGATGGCTGAGCCCCAGGAAGGAGAGTGTGCCCGCATGTGTGCAGAGGGAGGACAGAAGGGTGGAAAGAGAAAAAGCCAGGGCCCAGAGAGAGAGAGAGGTGTCAAATGCACTGTACCCTGCACTTAGGGGCTCGAGGTTCCCCCATGTCCTGGTGTCAGAGTTCTGGCCGGAAACCCTCCAACCTGGGGTCCCAGTGGTCCTTAGAGAGCAGAGGTGTCTCCTGATTCCCACTCTTTCCCACCCGAGAGTGGCTGCCGGGAGCCCAGGCTGAGAGGCACCAGCTGGCGGTGACGCTGCCGCAGATTCTCCAAATGGAGTTCTTGAGAAGTACAGCTGGCTTGTGTGGGGGGGCCTCGGAGATGCAGGATTTGGGTTTGTAAACATGGGCCTGTTAAATTTAGGGTGGGCCACGGGCCTAGGAGAGCTCCGTAGCATCTTTTGGCAACTGCTGAACATTTTGAGTGCTTTTCAAACATTGCTCATACCTTATATAGCAGGAGGCCTGTTTTAGCGCAGCTTGTCGTCAGGGGGAGGAGAGAGGAGGGAGGGGCACCCACCGCCCCCTGGGTGCCAGGTACTTTGCACGCACTGGTTCATTTTGTCTTTATTTCCTCTGCGGAGGCTTGGAGCCTGTCAGCTCTGCTTTGCAGACTAGGTTGTTGACGGTGAGCAAACATCTGGGCCCCAGAGGTGTCCCAGTGAGTCCAACCGGACCTGGTGGCTGATGCCACAGTGGGGAGGACGCCCCGCCCAAGTGGGAGCACGTGGTCAGGCCAGTTTTCCTGGGGAGCTGACGTCCCCTTGTGGTCTGCTCATCCAGTTTCTCCCAACCAGAGTATGTCTGAGAGAGAGACAGAGATAGAGACAGAGATGGAGAAAGAGATAGAGAGAGATAGAGAGAGAGAGACATCCACCCAACATGAATCCCTTAAGATGTTCCTCAACTTCGGGGCCCCACTGGCTAAATCTCTTTTGGAATTGTCTTAAAACTATATTCTCCTGGGGGGCCTGGGTGGCTCAGTGGGTTAAAGCCTCTACCTTCGGCTTGGGTCATGATCTCAGGGTTCTGGGATCGAGCCCCACATCAGGCTCTCTGCTCAGCAGGGAGCCTGCTTCCTCCTCTCTCTCTGCCTGCCTGTCTGCCTACTTGTGATCTCTATCTGTCAAATAGATAAATAAAATCTTAAAAAAAAAACAAACTATATTCTCCTCTTGGAGATTATGAATCGTGATAAAAATGGTATCAGGCAGGGCGCCTGGGTGGCCCAGTGGGTTAAAGCCTCTGCCTTCGCCTTGGGTCATGATCCCAGGGTCCTGGGATCGAGCCCTGCATCGGGCTCTCTGCTCAGCAGGGAGCCTGCTTCCTCCTCTCTCTCTCTGCCTGCTTCTCTGCCTACTTGTGATTTCTGTCTGTCAAATAAAGAAATAAAATCTTAAAAAAAAAAATGGTATCAGGCAGAGTTCAGCCAGAGAAACAGGACCCGTAGGATGGATAGATGGATGGGTGATTGCAGGGATGGATGGATGGATATGCAGGTAGGTAGGTAGATAGATAGACGGACAGACAGAGATTTATTATAAGAAATGGGCTTGCACAGCTCAGGGGTGCCCAGGCTAGGGCGCAGGCCGGCTGTCAGGAAGGGCAGTCTGGAACCCTCTGCCACTGAGGGAAGCTCCCATCCACAGGCAGGCTTTGTTCTTCACGGAGGCCTCTGCTCAGCCCCTAACGCCTTTGGACTGGTAGAATCAGGTGACCTAGGATAATTTCTTTTACTTGAAGGCAACTGATCTTGGATTTTAACCACATCTATAAAATACTTACACAGTAACACTTAGTTTTTTTTTTAAAAGACTTTTTATTTCTTTATTTGACAGGCAGAAATCACAAGTTAGGCAGAGAGGCAGGGAGAGAGAAAGAGGGAGAAACAGGCTCTCTGCTGAACAGAAAGCCCAATATAGGGCTTGATTGCAGGACCCTGAGATCATGACCTGAGCCAAAGGCAGAGACTCTAACCCTCTGAGCCACCCAGGCTCCCCAGTAACACTTAGATTAATGCTTGATTGAATAACTGGTGCCTCAATTCAGGCAAGGTGACTCAGTAAAAATTGACCATGTGAATAAACACACTGAGAAGTCCTGCACCAAAGAGCCTTTAGTTTTGATGAACCCTCTGTTTCCTAAAATTACATGAACAAGAACCACGCCCTCCCCCCGGCAAATCTAATCCCCAAAAGAGCCATTTACACCCAGTGTACCCCTCAAGATACTCTGGAAATCATTGGTCCAAGCTTTCTGGCCCTACTTCAGAGGCGTTGTGCAGTGAAAGCCCAGAGCCCACTTCTGTGCTGTCTTCAGTGGCTCTAGGTCAGGTTTTCAGCACTGTGGTGCTGTGTTCTTTCTGGTTCAGGTCGTGCTTTGTGGCGGGAGTTGTCTCGTTGACCGCAGGGTGTCCCGCGGCATCCCTGCTTCTGCTCATGACATGCTGCTGCCCACCACTTGTCCCCAGCTGCAACAACTGAAAATGTCTCCAGATGTTGCCACATGTCCCCACTGAGAAGCCCTGATGCAGAGGAAGAAGTTATGAGAGCACAGGGACTCTGCAGGCCTGGCAGCCTGGGTTTGAATTCTGCCTCCGTGTTGTTTCTATTTACTTGCCATATTCCGAAGGGATCTGAGTGGCTGACTCTGCCCTTTAATAGATCCCTGACTCTGGGGAAGTTCTTTTGCTTTGGGAGCCTTGGTTTTCACCTCTGCAAAATGGGGATCACTATAGAACTTGCCTCGTCAGTTTATTAGAGCACGCAGAGTGCCTGGATCTTGGTGGTTATTCTAGAAATGTTAGTTCCTTGTTCTCCAAGAGGGAAACCGAGTTTTACAACTAGGCTTGTATAAGCACCAGTGGTGCTTATACGTGGCTCTTCAGAATGATGGAGCTGGAAGGGTCTTAGCTGTCACCACGCTCTGGAGGAGAATATCAGCCAAGCGGTGTCCCGAGTCCCAGCACTCTAGGTCAGGGTTTGTCCTCAACCATGAAGTGTGTCGCTTCCCTGGGCAGGCTGGATAAGAACAGTGAGGTGTCGCTCATGCTTCCCACGGCTGCTGAGTCTAGAAAGAAGGGCTTAGGATGTGAGAGGCTCTCGTGTCCCACTCCGAGGGCTCAGCACACCCCCAGCTCCTCTCCTGCCCCCTTCTGCAGGCTGCCTACGCCTGGTCATCCCCTCCAGGCCGGCCGTGGTCCAGAAGCCAGAGCTCATGGCAGAAATTCATGAATGGCGCTCCCTGCGCAGCCTAGGTCAGGCCTTGCCAGGAGGGTTATTAATGGGCTTTCATCTAGCACTTTAGGTTTGCAGGCTCTGTCTGTTCCCCTGGTTCACAGCCGGATGTGGGGAGATACAAAATCTTCCTCTTCGTTCGGTGGCAGGCGTTTGGCAGAGGGAAGTGATGTAGATGCTGTCCTATAGGGTCCGTTGGGATTTGAACCCACAACCTTTCCCCTCTCTTGGCCATCTCTCGGCCCTCTGGGGGAAGCAGCCTCCTCTGCCGTCAGGACAGTGACTGCCCCCTCAGGGCTTGGGGCGCAGCTGAGCATGCCAGCCTTGGATCAGAAGCTGTGGACTCTGGGCAGTTTGCTCATCTGTAACATGGGGACAGTGAGAGCCTCCCCACAGGGTAGTTGGGACTACAGGGCCTCGTGTTGGATTAGACCCTTCTCCTTGTGTGGGGCTGTGAATCACAGGGGGATGTAGTCCCCAAGTGTGGAGCCTCGGCTGGTCATTCACCCCAGAGGGTGGCAGCTTCAGAGAGGCTCTTGCCCCATCCCCCCAAAGGAAATTATCTTCCCAGCCAGGGAGAGCTTGAGAAAGAACCTCTGTACCCCGCCCCCCACCCCCCCGCCGCCCCATTCCTCAGGATGTTACCAGGATGGGGCTGAGGAAGGGCAAGTTTCCTAGCGTGGCATCCCTTGGCACTTCTAGGTTGTAAATGAGTCGTCACTAGAAGCGTGAACCCAGAGCCACCCACCCCCAAACAGCGGTGGGAAGATGCCCCAGCACCCTCTGAGGGGCTTGTTAAAATACAAGCTCTGGGGCGCACCCCAGACCCCTGGGGTCAGAACAGCTGGATGCGGAGAGATGGCGGGCATCCTCCCCGCTGTGCCGCCATACTTGTGGAGCCTCACCACCCTGTCCTCAGTGGTCCCAGCAGAGACCGGGAGCTCCGGGCCTTCACTTCCAGCATTGCTGATTTCGGATGTTGGCCTAGAAGAACCCCAAAGCCGCTTCCAGCCCTGACACTCAGAGCTTTCGGGAGAGGTGCTCCCGGGACACGAGGAGCTGTGCTC
This sequence comes from Mustela nigripes, assembly GCF_022355385.1. Taxonomy (NCBI): domain Eukaryota; kingdom Metazoa; phylum Chordata; class Mammalia; order Carnivora; family Mustelidae; genus Mustela; species Mustela nigripes. The sequence continues at coordinate 6,858,332 of NC_081569.1, forward strand.
TTCTCTGTCCTGGAAGGGGTGGGGGTGTGAGAGGGGAGGGCGTGGCACAGATCAGCCTGTCGTGGAGGGTGGCTGGAGCTGCAGGGGTGTCCTTCCTGGGTTCCCCTCTAGCCCAGCAGCCCGGGAGGTCCCTGGTGAGCTCCAGCCAAGAGCAGCTTCTAGCTAGCTCCTCACCGAATTCCCCACCTTCCCCACCCCTCTCGAAGATGGTGGTGAGCTGCGGAGCTGTGAGTATGAGGTAGCAGCCATGTGAGGTGGCCTCGTTGGGGACCCCTTTTCTACCCCACCCGCTTCTCCCAGACCACTTCTTTCTTCAGCAAACACCCACTCTGGGGACACGAAAGGCACAGCCCATGAGCGTCAAGATGGCTGCAGAGGAAGCCGGTGGACTCATAAGCCAAGAAGAGCCTTGCAGTGTCATAGGCCGTCCGATGGACAGACATGCACCCGGGGCTCCAGATATTCCCCTTGGAGATGCGGCTGGAGAGGTAGGCAGGGCCAGTTCTGGCTCTTCGGCCCAGGACATGGGCATACCTTTGAGGTCAGTGCCTCCCCCCACCCCCAACTCTCCCTGGTCTGGTGGAGACCCTCCAACCCCAGGCAGTTCTAGAGCCTGAGGTGGGTGTGGGGGCCTGGGTGCACCACTGGGCCTGAGCTGTCCCCCCTGCCACCCGTCCTCTCCAGCACTGCGCACGCAGCTGCATTAGCTGAGAAGTTGCTCTGTTCTGGCGGAGATGAGTGCGCTCTCCTACTCCCTCTTGGCCCGACCCAGTCCTGGCCTCGAAGAGGCCGCTGGGGAAATGCACACAGAGGAGCCCGGCAGTTTAAAAGCCCTGTAATTGCACTGTTGGTTTCTAGCACCCGTTCTGGGCTTCCTGAGTTAAAGCAAGTTTACAAGGCCCCGGAAATAGCTCCAATACCATCAGACCCTGGGGACGGGCGCAGAGGGAGGAGAGTGTTTCCCGAAGGATCCGTGGGAGTCTCCTATCCCTGTCAGCCCTTGCGGCCAAGAAAGGAGACCTCCGGGACACATCTAGGGATGGGAAGTTTTAGGGAAGAGAATTTGGCAGAAGTTTTTCCAGGGCTCTGGGTTTTTTTTTTTAGTGCATTCAGAAATATTTATTGAGCACTTGCTGTGGGTGCTTGTCTAGATGGTAGAGATCCACCACTGAGCAAAACAAGCATGGCCTTCCCTGCCCTTGCAGAGCTCCTGCTCCGCGGGACTCCAAGGGAACCTGGCGCAAACATATGCCGTCAAGAAGTGAGGTCTGGAAGAAGGAAAGTAAAGCCAAGTGGAGAGATAAACAGATGAGGGAGGAAGGTTTTGGGCCCAGGAAGTGTTCTGAGGAAGTGACCTTGGCCCCAAGACTGGTTAGAGTGAAGGAATGAAAGAGGCAGGTGAGTGGAGGAGGGGAAGAGGGGGACAAAGTCGCCCCAAGTTAGGAATATGTACTGTCTATCCAAGGAACCGCATCAGTGTGCGCGGTCAGCAAGGGAGCCAGTGCCAGATCATAAAGGGACTTGTGGAAGAGATTCTGGGTTTGGATGGGGAGATGTTTGTGGATTTGGGGATGGCAGTTAAGGGTGCACCCAAGCATGGCTTCTATTTTGTAACTAAGCATAAAGCATGAGGTGAAATCAGCTGCTGAGGGTAAGGGGGACTTGGGGAGCAGGGGAATGGATGAGGACATGGAGAACCCATTCAATAATGGGTTCAGAGAGTGGAAAAGAAATTTCTAGAAAAATATGCTAGGATTGCTGGGCAGCGTTGAGGGTACTTTGTGGTTTGTGGTCTTGAATTTAGAGGAACGCCAGCCTCTTTGTGTGGTTTGCTCTGTTGAGTGGCTCAGCTCTTGGGCTGGCCAAGAGCTTGGCAGTAATGCTGGGGGTGTGTGAGTATGTTAGCAGTGGTCCTATCCTCAGATAGGGTATAGCTCTGCAGGATATTAGGTCAAGACCACAAACAGCTATAAATCAGACCTACATGAGGTGGCACAGGGACGCAGGTTCAGAAAGGTATGAAGGACTTGGGAAAGAGCTTGATGAAGAAGGATTTGGAGACAACATACTTGGGTTGGAACCCTAGCTTTGTCATCCATGCGCTGGATTGGATACTGTATAGCAAGTCACAAAAGCTCTCTGAAACTCAGATGTTCTAAACTATAAAACAAGGATCATCCTATTGATCTAAGAAGGCTGGGGCAGTGATTAAGGAAATATGAGTAGAAGACATCATGTAGAGCAGGAGTTTAATGAACGGCAGCCGCTGATGTTCATTATTGAAAGCAGGGCTTGGCAAATTGTGACCCAGGGGCCTAGCCCTGCCCACAGACAGGCTTTGTATGACCCGTGAGCTAAGAATGATTTTTTTACATTTTTAAGGGTTGAAAAAAAATCAAAAGAAGAGTAATATTTCATGATGCGTGAAGTATGTGAAACTCCAATCTCAGTATCCACAAATAAAGTTTTATTGGAACCCAGCCATGCTCCTTTGTTTATGTGTTGTCTCTGCTGCTTTTGCTCCCCAACTGCAGAGTTGAGTAGTTCCCTGTGACAGAGACCATATGGCCTAGAAAGCCTAAAATATTTCCTCTGTTGATCTTTCCAGAAAAAGTTTGCAGAACAAGAGTGGGGCTGCTCCCAGCAAAGGCTCCGTGTTTTCGGGGTGGGGAGTTCCTGACCTTGGGTCCCTGAGCGTGTCTCCTGGGAAGTGTGATATAGTTTCTTCTTTTCAGAATCAAAAGGGAGATAGAATGAGAGCCAAAGAAACATGGTATGAGAAAAGGCATGAGACCACGTGGATCAGGTCCGCAGCAGCCAGCCGTGGGCAGTGGGTTTTTTGCTCTGCTGCAATCTGCCCTTTTCCTCATGCTAACAATTATGGCAGCTGACCTAGCCTGTCCGCACTGTCTTCAAGCTTCTGAGGCCACCCACGTGGTCATGCAGCAGAGGACCCCCAACTCTGAGCTTGAGGAAACCAGGCTGCTGTTCTTCCTCCCCACCTCAGTCTTCCTGAGTTCCCCAGAGTTTCTTCCCACCAAGCCCCCAAAATGGGTGTCCCTTCCCCTGCTCTATCTGTGCTCAGTGCTGCACACTGATCTCATCCCTCCTGGGCTCCTCTGGGCTCTTGTTCTGTTGATTATACATCTTTCTTGTGTTCTCAGTCTTCTGTCCACTGGCACTTTTCCCTTCCTCCTCTTCTTGGGAAGGTGACTAATATTTAATGAGTTCTTATTATGTGCCAGCAGTCTGCGAGGTGATTGTATATGCTGTTTCATTTGATTCTGACAAAAGCCCGGAGGTAGTATATTAGTTAGGACTTTTCGTTGCCGGTGAGAAGAAACTCAACTCAAACTCACTTAGAAGAAATTGATTGGTTCACATCATTAGGGGGCTTAGGGATGAACTTCAGACACGGCTAGGTCCAGCTCTTTAAATAATGTCTGAAGGAATTTCTTTCTGTATTTCTCAATTCTGGTTTCTTCTGTGTTAGTCTCATCCTCTGACAGGCATGTCTCACGTGGTGGCAAAGGTGACCACCAGCAGCTCTAGACTGTTATTCTGCCTTGGTAGCTATCTCCAAAGAAAGAAAGCCTCAGCAAAAATCCCCGGACTGACTCTCATTGGTTTGACCTGGGTCACATGGCCTTTCCTGAGCCAATCACCACCACAGCCAGGCTGTTGCTATAACCCCACTGGCAACCCAGGGCAACCTGCCCACTTTTAGTGCTGGGGCACCAGCCCCACCTAAACCACACGGATTAAGAGTGAAATAGTTGTGGTCTTCTCAGTGGAAAATAATGGGGTTGACTCCAGAAGATGGGAGGGTGGCTGTTGGATAGGGAAAAATGGCAGCTGTCCTTTAGAGACAGATATTACAACCCCCATGTTACAGATGAAGAAATTGAGTCTCAAAGAAGTCGACTGGCTTGTAGCAGGTGAACCCAGCTAAGACTCTGCAGAGATACAATTTCAACCCATGCTGGGGTCATTTTTTATTCTACTTTGATTCCCAGGCTTGACAAGGGACTGCAGGAGACTTCAGCTTGACCAGGGAGTAGAATACAACAAGGGATGGAAAGATAGGGAAAAAAAAAAATCTGGTCTTCTGGAATAACCAAAGAGAAATGAGGCACTGACTGGGAAGACCTCAGCTGGACCCTGGTGTCTGGGCAGAAGTGCTGGCAATCAAGGTCCCTTAAGGGACACATCTACACTGGAGAGACCTGTCCTCTCAAATCTGCTCCAAGTGGCGTGACCTGTCTGTCTTGTCCAAAGCCTTTTGCAGCCATTCTTGAAGTTTTCTAGATGCCCTGTGCTTATCTATCAGGACTGGGCTCAGAGGGCATTGCTGTGAGCACACCGAAGCCCTGGTGTTTTGCAGAATGACATCAGAGAGCAGGGGAGTCCTGTGTCCCCCAGGCATGAGTCCCTATAGTATTGGGAGAAGCGGGACAGATATGACCCAACGAGGTGTTTCAGTGCTGTGTCCATCTGCAGCCTGGCAAGGGAGAAGGACCTCGAGCAAGAGCATGAGAGATACAAGACTTTGTCTGGAGAAAGCAGTTCTTTCTAGGCTGGGGCTGTTTTCTGGACAATGTGGGGCCAGCTTTGTTCCTATACACATATGGAAAGAGGGGAAAACACACATTCTTTCTGGAGCACTTTATCTGACGTTTCTAAACCACAACATGGAGAAATAAAGGCTCTGGTCAAGGCTCTGGGAAGGGCTTGCTGGGAATCCAGGGGTTGTGGCAGGGGAACGCAGGACACACCAGAAGGGATAGCTGAGGGAAGAAGGGAGTGTGGACCCAGGAAGGAAAGAATTAAGACCACATATGTCACCACCTCATGGCTCTACTCCTGATTCTTCCAAGAGGCAGAGCTGGTGACGGGAGCCAGCAGTGGACCCCAGAGAAAGCGATGGGTTGCAGAAATGTTGTGAGAGGGCTTTGCCTTACCTCTCTATCCCTAACCACCCCCTTGCCCGAGCTCTTCTGTGCTTCCAATCTGAGCTCCTGGAGGCTGAGGCAAAATGGCTGGAGTATTTCTAAGTACAGAATGTCTTGGGCTTGGAAACTATGGGAACCTCAAAAGCTAACGTGTCCTTGCGTGGAGAAAAATGACCTTGGTTGGGCGTCTTTCGAGAAGTTCCTTCTTGGATCTCACCCAAATCTGTTTCTCAGTAACTCCCAAAGAACAGTCCCAGTTGTGGCCAGTCGGCCCTGCGCTGGACAAAGCTGTGCCCCTTTCCAGGTTAGGGCTGGTCCAGGAAGTGCCGGCGACGTCACGCGGAGCCAGCAGCGTCACTCCCTGTGTGTGCGTGCACGGGCTCGGCATGTGGCGGGGTGGCAACGTGTATCGTTGTGCATTCAGGCAACCCAACTGGGGAGTAAATGAGTGGCTATATTTATCTCCGCCTCCCAGGCCCAGGAGCTCCCGCTCTGTGCCAGCGATGGGAAAAACAAGCATGCTGGGAGATGCCTCACAGTATTGTGACAAGTAATTAGGGGATGTGAGATGTTCAGAAATTACTTTATTAGACAAATGCTGCTTATAAACCCCACGCAACAAACATTCCCGGGGAGTTGCTTCTGGTCCCGGGACTCTGCTGTGGAGGGAATCCCAGCTCCCCGGGGCTGAAGGGCTCTCCTGATCCCTCTGCACAGTGGCGCGCGGTTCCTGTTTGCACAAGGCAAGGGGGTAGGGTCAGGTTTGCAGGGAAAGTCTGGACGGACATCTCTGCTCTGCCTCTTCTACCCGCATGATCTTAGGGAAGGCCCCTTTGCTTGTTAGGTTGCGATTTCCATGTCTGTAGGTGAGAGTAATGCTTCCTGCTATCTGCTTCGGGGAGTATCTTCAACAGACCCTACTACTGCCTGGGCTGGGGGGCTAAAGCGAGTGACAATACCGGACCCTAGGCATTAGGCCTGCCTGTGGGAGCTGGGGTCATCAAAGAGGTATTTTCTCTGGGAACAGCTCATTAATTGAGTGTCTACTATTGCCAGAGTCTGGGACAGGCCCAGGGGATAGAACGGAACAAAATTCATCCTCAGGCCACTCCTAGTCCGTGGGTCAGAGCCAGTCCTTGGGTCGGAGCCAGTCCTAGGGTCAGAGCTAGTCCTCGGGTCGGGAGCTTTTTGAAATGAAAAGCATAGCAACACAGAGGGTGTGTCAGCAAACTCTCCTGTTAGGCACGGTCAGACAGTAGCCTGTTTAGATTTTGGGAGCCACGTGGTCTCCTGCCACAGCAGTGCAAAGGCAGCCCGAGACAAGGAAAGCAAATGTGTGTGCCCGAATTCTGATGGAACTATTTATGGATACTGACATTTGATTTTTACATCATGCTCATGTGTCCTGATACTATTTTTCTGGTGTTTTTCAAATGCTTCAAAATGTAAAAACCATTCTCAGCTTGTGGTCCACAGAAGAGCAGGTGGTCGGTGGGATTCGGGCTGTAGATTGCAGACCTCTGGCATAGGGGGAAAAAAGAAAGCAGTTGAGTTTCCTGGGAGTAGCAGGGATGGCTTTGCTGGGAGTCTTGGAACGTGTTCTCCATGGAAAAGGGGGGCCACTGTAGTTCCATTCCGTGCCTCTACTGCTCAAAAGTGTCCAAGTTCTGGTGCCTTGTCACTATCTGTAGATCACCTGTGTCTGTCCAGCCTGGCAGGGAAGGCCTGGCCCCCTCATGGCTCCAGGACCATTCCCTCAAGTCCACTTCACACCATCCACAACAGAATCTTTGCTGCCCTGGCCCCCAGAGAGGCACAGCACCCTTCTTTTGGGGCCACCATGTCCCTATAAATTCAGGGAGACATGTTCCTCAAGGTAGAGCTGGGGCTTCTACCGTGGCCAGCCAGGCCTCCCCTGATGCCATGGTGGTGTGATGTCCGCATCACTCCCCATGAACTGGTGCTGAGGGCTGGCCAAGGTAAAAGGGAAGCCAAAGGCATTGAGTCTCAGAGCAAAAGACCCCTGGATAGAGGAAGCAGAGATAATGGGAACCATCAGTCAACCCCAGGATCCTGAGGGGGAGGTGGGTGTGTTGGGGGAAGCTCCAAATTACAGGCAAGGGTCATCAGAGGGTTCCCCCAGTCACCCTGTTCCCCACAGGACTATCATGGGCTCTGCTATGAAAACACCTATTAGGGGATATAACCAAGGCCTTGGTTATTGGGTTGGACTGGGAGGGTTTTGTATCTCAGGGAGAGGGCTTCATAGGAAATAAAATTAACAGGATAAAGCTTAAAACATCTCAACTTCCATTGTTAGTACAGTAGCCCCAGGAAGGTGTACAATCTCGAGGAGGAAGGTTTTTCTCCTAACACTTGTAATAATCCTAAAGCTGTGACCTTGAGTTGCTCTTGAACATTCACAAGGTGCTTTCATGTGCATTATATCATCCAATCTTCATAACAACCCAATTCAACGGGTATTATCATCCCCATTTTACAGGCAAGGATGCTAAAGTTTAAGGCTAACCATGACTTGCTAGGCTTCTCCTAATGGCTGCCACCTCAGCCTTCAAGGTCACCGGGGAAATGCCCTTTAGAGTTCTCTCATAGCCACAGGGCACTGTTTACTAAGTGTTAGCCAGGAGCACTGGAATTGGCTTTTTAGAAGCTGCCCACACAGCTAGTAAGTGAAAAGCTTGGGAATCAAATCCTGGTTCTCTGCGGTTTTTAGCACCTTATACTGGTACGTAGCTCCAGGTGTGTGTGCACCTGTAGCCTTGTGAAATTATGCACTCCTTGAGGGTAGAGTTTCTATTTCCTGCTCTGTGCCAGGGACCAACACATAGTACGTGCTCAGTCTACAGTAGGTTGATTATGTCTTCCCTCCCGCTCTCCATTCAACAGGCTGTGCCCCTAAGTCATTCTGTTTAGGAAAGAGAGATGGAATGCTCTCAGTTTTCCTGATTCCCTTCCTTTTGGGAGTTTCTCCCGGGAGTTCCCATAGCTGACCTTGGGAACAGAGATATACTCCTTTCTGTAAATCAACATTTCTATCCTGATGGCACTCATTCCCATGATACATCTCATGATCTTGGGCCATTTAGATTTTTTTCTGGTGGGAAGGGGGTAGAAAGTAGGGGGCCTCTCACCATCCCTGAAGTCTTATTTCCTTGGATGCCAGTTTCTCATCTCTGACCCAGTCCCACCATCCCGTGTGAGATACTTGCAACTTGAGGACTTAGGCTCTCCGTCCTGCTTCGGGGCGCAGGAATTGCTGGTCCTCCCTCCCCCATCCAGCTCTGCTTCTGCTTTCTTCCATCTAATGGTTTGCCACCTTGGCAAGGAAGGGTGCCGCTGGGAGCTGGGGAGGCCCCCTCTTCCAAGTTCTCTCTCCAAGCAGGAGGGCACTGTGTTTGCTAATAGGTGTTAAATGGGAGCATCAAACTTTAATCAGCTCCTTAATGGAGTCTGGAGACCTGGGGGAGTTCTCGGGCCCTGCATTATGCCGCGTGCTGGAGCCAAGCTGGAAGGTAGGTCGGGCAGCAGCTGTCACAGCCAGAACTCCTGGAAGGTGAGGTGGTGCTGGCCCAGTTGACAGCCACTTTCATTCAGGGTGACACAGCTCAAGCAGCCATTGTCACCACCGTGACTATCCTGGGTGACCCATCCACCGATGGTCTCCTCTTGGTAAGAAGTGGGTCTGGCAGCAGATGTGAAAATGGGACCACGTAGGCACCAGAAGACCCTGGTTCAGATACCAGGGTTTTTGGGTTGAGTGAGTGACTGTGGACAAGTCCTTTAGTGTAGTACCTCCTTCTAAAAGTGGCCCTCAATGAAGCAAGCCCCCTGTGTTCCTTTTGCAATGGGATGTTGCCACTCGTCCCACTAAGAGGAGAGTAGGTTTCATCTCCGTCACATTGTGTTGGCCTCTGGCTCACTTTGACCAAAGGAATATGGTGGAAGGATTGTTAGGCGATTTCTGGAGCCTGGGACTTAGGAGACCTTATAGCTCTTGCTTTCCAGTCTCTTGGAATGCTGCCCCGAGCCCACCATGAAAGGAAGCCTGTCTAGCTTAGCGGAGGGTGAGAGCCCGTGTGGAGGAGAATGCAGACACTCTGCTCCTAGCACCTAGCAGCAGCTGCCAGACACACGAGTGAGGCAACCTTCCAGCTCCAGCGAAGCCCTTAGCTGAGTGATCCCAGGTAAGACCGTAAGCCCACATTGTAAGAAATCGAAAAAGACCATGAGCACCTTGTGGGGCGGCGTGCATTGGTGACAGGCGCTTGGTCTGTGCCTGGAACGTAGTAAGTCTGTCTGGGGAGAGTCGGCCTCGTACTGTCAATGAGACTGGGAAGGGAGACTGAGGCTGCTCAGGAAGGATCTTGACTGCCACATTGAGGAGCGGTGACAGCGGTCGTGGCAGGCGGAGGGCAGAGGCAGGACGCGCAAGACCTTTCCAAAACCAAAAGCCAGGACTTGATGAGGGTCTCGTACGAGCAAGAAGGATGAGTCCGAGACACCTTGGAGGTCGCCAGCTGGGGGAAGTGAGTCCATGGTGTTGCCGAGGAAGGTGGTGGTGGCGGCGGCGGGGAGGTCTCAGGGTGAGATAAACCGGCTGGACTTTGCGCAACTGAGTGTGACAAGGAGACTCTGAAGTGCACTTAGGTATGTGGCTCTGGGCTCAGGGCTGGAGGCGTGGGACTCCAGAGGAGCAGGGCCCACTAAAGCCTGGAGGATGGCTATTTTAGTCCATTCTGGCTGCCATAACAATGCTTAGGAACAACAGAAATTTCTTTCTCACCATTTTGGAGGCTGGAAATCAGAGATCAGGGTGCCAGGACAGCGAGGAGGTGTGCCTGGTGGCGACTGGCTTCCTGGGTCGTCATCCGCTGTCGTCTTACTGTGTCCACGCATGGCGGAAGGACGAGGGACGTCTCTGAGGGCACCAAGGCCACCCGCGAGGATTCCTTCTCACGATCTGCTTACTTTCCAAAGTCCCAGCTTCCAACACTGTTTATTGCCTTTCAGCGTAGGAATGCAGGGGGCGAGGTCCCATTCGGACCACAGCAATGACCCAAGAGGGCCAGGTTAGGGACCTGGGCTGTGGACGTGCCAGGTTTCTCCAGGGATTGAAGTAACGGATAGCTCAAGTAACAGGCTGGTAGCCGTCCCTGCATGGCCTCCTAAAGATTGAGTCTACGGGGGCTCTGACCTCAGGAAATTCTTTGTTTTGGGAGGGAATGCAAACTGTCATGTCCTCACGGATGAGTGGATTCCACACCTCCCTCCATGATGCTGTGACGGCAGCTCATTTCCAATCTCAGCCTGTGGTCTGACTTAATTTAAAAAAAACCCATCTCTAAAATGCACCAAGGAGATGCTAAGTGTCATGGCCTCCTGGCCAAAGATTGATGGGTGATTTTTTCCCCCCTTCTTTTTTCTACTTTTTTGGACATTTCTAATTTTCTACATTCAGTGCTCTTTATTGGCATGTGATAGCTTTTAAAAGACAAAAAAAGTTATAAAAACAAATCAAAAGAAGCTTTTTTTTAAAAAAAAAAAAAAGATTTTATTTATTTATTTGACAGAGAGAGAGAGATCACAAGTAGGCAGAGCAGAAGGCAGAGAGAGAGGGGGAAGCAGGCTCCCCGCCGAGCAGAGAGCCCAGTGTGGTGCTGGATCCCAGGACCCTGAGACCATGATCCGAGCTGAAGGCAGAGGCTCAGCCCACTGAGTCACCCAGGTGCCCCAAAAGAAGAAGCTTTAAGGCTAGAAAATTAAGAGCTTTTTTTTTTTTTTTCAAGAGTAGGGGTGCCCCTGATGTGGTTCTGCTGTCAAACACCAAAATTCTATGAAAGAGCAAAGCCCAGGGAAGACAGAATGGGGAAGTGTGGTCATTCTCCTTCGAGCTGCAGAGACCCAGTCCCCTTTACAAGTGTCCTGAATGTCTAAAGGCGTCTGAGGAACAGGGGATAAAAGAGCCAGGAAAGAGGGGGTGAAGTAGCACGGTCTTGATCAGGTGTTTTAGGTACTTAGCTTTGAGTTAGTCATAGTTAGCCTGACCCTGTTGGGAGCCCCTGGGAGGCAGCAGAGCATGTCCAGGTGGGACAGACCATGGGCTTGGGCTCTTCAGCCAAGGAGAATAGAACCATCCGAGTCACGGAGTCCCGCATAGGCATGGAGGCACGAATCTCATGTGGCAGTAGGATGAGAGTCCTGAGATGCAGGTAGATATAAGGAAGCTGGCGTGGGTCCTGGGCAGGAGTGGGAAGGGGAGAAGGGCCATAGCCAGCTGACCTGAAGTGGGAATGGTGCCCACCATGGAGAGGGATGCTGAATTAATGTCCCCTCTCAGGGCACCCTGGGCCCGGCCCACCCTGGCCCTCTGATATCAGCCAGCGTGGGCAGACTCTTTCCATTCTTTACTTGCTGTTGGAGGAAGGGCTCCTGCCATGCCCCAGCCCTGGGTCTCCACCCTCTGGACGGGTCAGGACTACATGTCCAGCGGCTGGGTAGGATTGGACACTTGGGCTGGTAAAAGGAGAATTCAACCAGGGGAAGGAGACTTTGAATGTAAACCCTGTGTTGTCCAGTGGGGCTGTTCTCCTGCTCCCCCTTTGCAAAGGGGTTATCTTGAAAGAAACAAATCCACTCATTTCATGGCTCAGAAAGGTCCATTTTATTTTTTCTGGGCAGGGAATAATCGTCTGAGTTTTGGGAGGCTGAAGTGAGAAAGAGGAGTTGAAATCGTTTGCTATCAAGCAAATGGTGATGGGAAAGTGGGTGCTAGTGTGATTCCCCCTCCGAGGGCAGGGAGCCTTCCCTCGCTGAATGCCAGTCCTGCTGCGGTGTCTCGCTCCCATACTTCGTGACCCTGGCTGCAGCCATAGCTAGACCTAAGCTTTGCGGACGGCTTCATTGATGTCAGCCTCCTACTAAGCCCTCCACAGAGATCGTCTGTCTCAACTTTAATGGTGACCTACTCTTCCCATCTCACAAACAGGGAATCAGATGAATGAGTGCTAACCTGGCTCGCAGGTCACGTCGAGGAAGTTCTAGAGCTGGTCTGCTCCAGAGCCCGCACTGTTAGCCAGTGCCCTCCTGAGCCAAGTCCCTGGCTCTGCTGCACATAGTAGGGCACTCAGAAAATATTCATTGCATTGAATTAAATCGACTCAGATCATTAGTCCCAAGAAAGCCAAAGACTGTCAATTCTTTGGAACCCAAATCTCTTTAAATATCACTTTCAGAATTTCAGTTACTAGGACGACAACAAAATAGGAGGCAAGGTGGGTCTTCAAGGGGGATTTTGCTCTTCCATTTTTGCGACTGGTGTGGTTTGTGGCCGTCTGATCCTGTACTGACTGCTTCCCCGCTGTCTGGCCCTCTTGGGGACAGGAAGGGAATGGAGAAGGAGTCGGGGCAGAGCAAAGACCGATGCCCTCCACCCTGCGGGAGCCAGTGAAGCGGGGGCCAGACGAGCTTGAGCTGAGTGCAATTTTTGTCAGAGTTCCCTCCTCGTCTGTGAATGCAAATCCTGAATTACAAGCCATCCGGATGACAAGCTGACATTTTAGCTCCAAACATTCTCCTATAATTAGTAGACTCTAATGCAATACAGGGAATGGCTCCATTTTACACACACATTATCGTAATGCCTTTAAATAAGATAATTGATTATGCCTCTGCATAAGAAAGTGAAATATTCGGTGTAATTAAAACCAGTATTCCAATCCTGGCTCCCTGACAGGTGAGCCACGTGTCACTTTATAAACTCTCAAAGCAGTGCTCACACCCACATTCTAGTTTTCAAAGTTTGTTAGGGAAAAAAAACTTTTGGAGAAAAAAATTTTTTTTTTTTCCTCCTTAAGGTTTCTAGCTTTGGGTCTAGAAAACCGAGTACCGGTGACTACTGGCTTTTTGGGTATTTCTGTATTCCTCCGCAGCGCCTGGACTCTATCACAGACTCTTTGTCCCATTCCTTAGGAGGTCGTCATTTTATAGACGGGGAAGTTGAGGCACAGGGAGGGAGGCACATTAATTCTGTGACCGAGCCCGGCTTGGAACTCCATAGTCTATCTCAAGGCTCTAGCCTTTAGGTTTTAATCTGAGCTTGTTTGCTACAAGTGGGAAAGGGTGTGGTCTGGTGGACAGAACATCTGGCTGGAATCAGAAAATCTGGATGTTAATCTGGCCTTTGAAATCTGTTAACTTCTCTGAGACTAGTCTCCTCACTTACTTCATTGATGGACTAGGGACAAAATTGGACCCTGTAAGTTGAGTGGGAGATCTTACAGAAACCGCAATCCAGTGGGCAAACTCCTGGGCCTTCTGGGGTGGAGGTGGGGAGATTACTTGTCTGAGTAAAGAAAAGTCAGATATGGCTATGAAAAGCTCAGTGGCCTCGAGGTCTAGGGGTGCCCAGTCCTGCCCCATTGTTCTTGATCCAAGCTCTGTTTTCTGGCGGTTGAGATGGCAGAAGTGGTCCTACCAGGGAAGCTGCTTGAGCATTGCATGGGCAGCTCTGTGCCTCGCTGGTACCTGGAGACAGTGCTAGGCACCTGGAAAGGCATAACCACTCTCCTGAATTAGTCCTGCCCTGTTTGTCTCTAAAAGTGTTCATCTGGGGTGTGCTTTTGTGTGAAAGCTGGTGGGTGTTGGGCGAGTGCTCTGGGACTGGGAAACCGAGCTACTCCATTTGGTTTCTCTTGAGGGGCAGACTGGCTCCTTCATCCTTATCTTCATGAACCCCATAGCTTCATCCCAGTAACCCTGATAGCCAAAGCCTAGCTTCCTGCAGCAACGTCAAGCCTGATACACTTGTATAGACAAATTGGCCAGTGCTGTCTGCTTCATGCTGTAATACACTACCACATATAGTGGCTTAAAAACACCCACAAATATATCATCTTATAGTTCTGGAGGTCACAAGTCTGAAATGGATCTCATTGGATTAGAATCAAGGTATTGGCAAAGTTACATTCTTTCTGGAGGCTCTGGGGAGAAGGTTTCCTTGCCTCTTCCAATTTCTGGAGGCACCTGCATTCTTTGGCTTGAGGTTTCTACCTACATCTTCAAGGCCAGCAATGGCCAATCGAGTCTTACTATGCAGCCCATATCTCTGATTCTAACCCTCCTGTCCCTCTCTTCCCCATTTATGGGCATTTGTGATTACACGGAGCCTACCTGGATATTCCAGACCTTCCCCATCTCAAGGTCCTTAACTCAATCACATCTTCAAAATCCATTTTGCTATGAACATAGGTTTCCAGGGAGTAGGATGTGAGGAATGGTGTTCTTCTGCCTACCGCAATACTGTTCTTCTGCCTACCATAATACTGTTCTTCTGCCTACCATAATACTGTTGCCCTAAGGATAATTGTGTTAGTTATCTATTGCTTCTTAACAGATCGCCTCTCGATTTCATGGCTCAAACAACAAACATTTACTGCCTTACAGTTTCTATTGATAAGAAATTCAGTTACCTCCTGGCTTGGGGTCTCTTACCGGGCTGTAATTAAGGTCAGTTGGAGCTGCAGTCATCTCAAGGCTTGATAGGGGATGTAGGGGATCTGCTTCTAAGTTCGCTCACGTGGCTGTTGGCAGCCCTCTCGTTGTTGTGAGCTGTTGGCTACAGACATCTGTTCCTGGCCACGTAGCCCTCTTCATAGGGCAGCTTACAATATGGCAGCCCAATTCCTTCATAGTGAGCAAGTGTGAGAACCAAAGAGGGCCCCCAGCATGGAAGCCACCATCTTTTTAGAACCCCATACTGGGAGTGACATTCCATCCTTCGGCATGTTGTCTTTATTAGAAATGAATCAGTAAATCCAGCCAGGGTATGAATTTCTGGAAGAGGGGAGGGAGTCAAATTTGGGGGCCACTTTAGAGGCTGCTTACTTCAGCAATCACACACATCACTTCCCCATGGAAGGATGAATCCTTAATGATCAGAGATTAGGCCTCCAATATTTAAGGCAGGAAAATCAGATGTTAGAGACCCCCTCCCACTGCATAGGAGAGTGAGACAGTAGACGTGTGAGTGAGTAGAAAGGTGGCTCTAAACTTCTTCCGCTGGGTCAGTGGTTCTCCAGCCAAGGTCAGATATTACATTTATCTGGAAAGCAAGAGAACATGTCATAGCCTATGCCCCAAACTGTAGATCTTTATTTAATTGGATTGAGGCAGAATCCACGAATATTTTAGAACTTCCGAAGTAGTTCTCATTTGTATCCAAGTCTGAGAAATGTTGATCTAAGGCATTACTGATGTCTGAAAGAGGAGATTTGGAGACACCATGGAATTCTTTAAAGTCTGGATCTTCCAAATGATGAAAACATTGATGATGACAGTGACAACAGTAAGAATTAGTGTTCATGTGAGTGCTTCTTCTGCAGAGGCCACTGTACTAAGTAAGGTACTTATCTCCTGAGCCTCAGTTTTCTCATCACAAAATGGACAAAACAGCATCAGTCCAACAGAGAGATTGTGACATCTAGATGACTTGAATGTGCAGAATGCCTGGGGCAGTGCCCGATACCTGGTGAAAGCTCGATTTACACCAGACCCTACCTGTCTGGCCATTCCTGTGCTCCTTTAGGGAAGCTGGGTTACCACGAAGGAGGAGACCACACCTGTCACGCTACCCAGGCATGTTGGAACTGCTGGATAAGGCTGAGTGAACCCAGAGGCACCTATAAGGGACATTTATAAGTGACCACAGGTCTGACAGGCTGCCCGGGAGGCTACTATGCAGGACTGGGCTGGGGTGAGACTGGCTATGTGGTATATCCAGGTCCTCCATTAAAATTCTTAGACCAGCAGCCTAAGCCAAGAGCAGTGACTCTGGGCTATTTTTACCTCCTAGTACAGAGCTGATGTATTTCTCTTCTTAGAAGAACAATCCATGCGGGATGCCCCTGTACATCTAAGAACTCAGTTCACTTCTTGTCGTCAGAGACTGAGTTCCGTCGACAGTTATCCTCAGCTCTCCCAGACCCCACACAGGCTTCTCCAGAGTGATCTGGTGGTCTGGCATAGGGCTGAGCTGAATGTGATTCATTGTGGGTGGGACTTCCGGCTTCCCTTCTTATAGCATCACTTGGTTCTTCCCTAGGTTACCTAGGTCATATTGTCTGTCTGCCATTAGTAGGGAAACTGAGGCATGGTGTAGGACCTTGTCAGCTTACCAGTGATGCAAAGCAAGAGCTTTGACTATAATTGGGAAGTTCCAAATCTCTTGGAAGTTTCAACCCAGAGGAGATAGTCATGAACTGACTTATTTCATGTGTTCTTTTCTACCAGAAGCTAGGATCCTAGGGACTGATGGCAAGGATAAAGAAGTCCTTTAATTCTTGTTCCAAAGGGGCCAAGTTCAAGATTCAGATAGTTTTGAAGGGCTCCTGGGTGGCTCAGTGGGTTAAAACCTCTGCCTTCGGCTCAGATCATGATCCCAGGGTCCTGGGATCGAGCCCCACATCGAGCTCTCTGCTCAGCAGGGAGCCTGCTTACTCCTCTCACTCAGAGTGTCTGCCTCTCTGCCTACTTGTGATCTCTGTTAAATAAATAAATAACATCTTAAAAAAAAAAATCCCAAAACCCAAAATAGTTTTGTAATATTGAACTTAGGATCAGGGAAAATATCCTCTAAATCCTGGTTTTGCCACTATCTTGCTGTGTTACTTAAGGCAAGTTAATTCACTTAACCTAACTCAGCCTTGACTTTCTTATCTGTGATGTGGGTTTATCAGTCAGCATAGGCTCATGCGGCATAACAACTCCCAAATCTCAGTTGCTTAACACCACAAAGATTTATTTTTGTTCTTCCATGTTCATCTTGGGTCTACAGAGAGCTTTGCTACATGTTACCTTCATTATAAGACTCTGATTGACAAAAAGAGTTACCATTGGAAATGTTGCCAATTTTTGTGACACTTGGATAAGGAGAGTGGGAGCAAATTATGGTACATTGCCTCATACAGCTTCCATCTGGAAGTAACACGAGTCATTCCGCTCCCCTTTCATGGAGCAGAGCAAGTCACAGGGCCACCTCCGAGGGTGCAGAGAAGTACAGTCTTACCATGTGCCCAGAAAGGAGATACGGCAGTGTTTGGTGAACAGCACTCCTGGCTCCCCCGGTGAATATTGTAACAGCAACTTCCCCCTGGGGTTATCATAAAGGCTTAAAGGAATTAAAGGATGAAAAATCACTTCATAAATTATAGACACAAGTAAGATGTTGTTCAGGTAACATTTGTGTGCTACTGTGTGCCAAATGCTATGCTAGGTATTTTGTAAGAGCCGCACGCCCCCAGACAGAGTTCTGGAAGGGTGTGGCTTGCCTGGTTTTACTCCCTCTTGGCACTGGAATCTTGACTGTGGTTGTCAGGCACAGTCCACTAGCTCAGGCATGCACATGGAGAAGAGCTTGTCTTCAACTGGAGACTTCGGGCTGTCCAAACTACTTCTTGGGGAGGGCTGCTCGTGGGACAGTTGGCCGGTGCTTCCCCAGACGCAGAGACAGTGTGGGAGGTCCTGATGTCGGTCTCTGCATCTCCCTCACTATGGAGCAGGCTCGCAGATTCGAGACTGGCTATGGATTTTGGTCTGATTGCCCCTCTGTATTCTCGTCCTCATGGCCCGCTCTGTGCTCAGATGCCTGCTCTTTACTTTGAGGCCCTTGGAATGGGAAGTCTTTGATGATATAGTCTGTGGAGGGCCCTGCAATGTTCCGGCTCCCTACCCCAATCTGTGGCTTCTCTGGCAGGAATTATAAAGCCGTTTGGGATTACCAGTGTTTTGTTGGCTGTACTCCTGTGCTCTCTGACCCCCGCCATTTGGGGTTTCAAACACCCCCCTTCTTTTGATGGGTAGACACTCTGCTTGAAACTCAAACAAAAACCAGATCCCTGTGTCTTTAACATTCTGTGTGGGCCAGTAGGCACACCTATGACAATGGTAGCTCAGAACTTAGCCTCAGGGAGCCCAATACACATTCGCAGGTACAGTCTCTCCTTATTTCTCAGCATGATTCTGCTGATAATCCTATGAAGTCGTAACATTCTCATCCCCCATTTTACAGATAAGGAAACTGAGGCTCAAGGAGCTTGTGTGCCCTGCCCAAGTTTCTACAGGAGTCATGTGCCCTGGATTTAAATGCAAGTCCTCAGGGACACCTTGGTGGCTCAATCATTAGGCATCTGACTCTCGATTTCAGCTCAGGTCGTGATCTCAGGGCTGCGAAATGGAGCCCCAAGTCGGACTCTATGCTCAGCAGGGAGCCTGCTTGAGAGTCTCTCTCCCTGTCCCTCTGCCCCTCCCGCTCCCCTCCACTCTTTAATGGATAAATAAATCAAACTTTAAATACAGGTCCTCAGATTCCGAGCCCGTAGCCTTTTCTTTTACGGCTCTCCTTCGCAGTGCCACCTTTGCCTTAGGATAAAATGATGGGGCATCCTGCCTACCAGAGTTCTGGTGCTGGAGGGGATTTTAGAGGTCACCTGGCCTAACTTCCTTATTTTGTGGGGGAGGAACGTTGAGGAGCACCGAAGGTTCCCGAAGGCTCACCCTGAGCTCCTCATGTCAGTGGTTCAGTGTTTCTGTCGTATTCTATCCGTGATGATCGTGTGTTGGGTTTTGTTTCTGCCCGTTCCCTCCCCTTCTCCTACGACATCTCATCCTCTTTTTGTAACCGCACCTCCTAGAAGCCTCCCCTGGTCAGCTTTCTTCCCCCAGGTTTGGTTCGGTTCCGACTCAATGCGATGTCATCGCCGCTCTCGCCTTCCCCATCGCGGCATTTACTCACTGTGTTGTGACAGCCTGTCTGCGGATGGCTAATGGCGGACCTCCCCTCCAGCCCTCACCTCAAGGACAGGAACTGTGTGTGTGTTGCTTGCCACTCTGTACCTGGGGCTGGCACTTAGCTGGTGCTCGGAAGAGGTTCTTGGAAGAAAGGAGGGGGAGAGGGAGGGGGGCAGAGGGGAGGAAGAACAGAAGGAGCCTCGGTGTGGCTTTCAGGCAGCTGTGCCTTGTGGGCTCTTTCGTGCGGGGGTGAGGCGGGGGGAGTCGCTCCTGAGGGGCTCACCCTTGTCAGGATCTCCCGAGGATCAGGAAGCAGCAAAGACTCTCTGTTGCTTTTGCGGGGTCTGCCCCCGGCCTTCTGAGCTGTTCTGACCTGCAGCCCCCGGAAGAGGGAAGGGGCGAGGGGGAGAGAGCAGAGGAGGGTGTGCTGCGGCTCCAAGACAGGGGAAGGGCACTTAAAAATGTCACTTAGAATCCCTGAAAGAATACGCTGTAAAAACAACCACACGCTCTCTGCTGGGTGACGCAAGTCAAGGAGAAATGCAATGCAATTAGTCACTGGTTCTGAGTGGGAGGCGGGGAGGGGTAGGGAGGCAGAAGAGAGAATGGTGATGGGCCGGGGGGCGGCAGCCGCCTCCCTCACACACTCGGCATCATCTGCTCAGAGACAGCCTCCAGAGCCCTGCGGACACGTTACTTTTTTCCTTTCACCCACCTGTGCCGGCGGGCGCCCCCCCAACCGCTTGCTTCTCTTCTCTCTCTCCCACGAGGGGGCATATTCCTCCTTTGCCAGCACAGTCTCGACTCAGGGAGAGGAGCCCCGAGTCTGTAAGGGAGAGAGAAGGCTTGGCTACAGACGTTGCGGGAGCGTAAAGGGGGGAAATCTTTGGCCTTGCTGTACCCACAGTCGGAAGAGACCAGCCCTCAGTTTTTCCTTCTGGGAAGAGTACCCATTTGTATTCGTTTCCTATGGATGCTGCGGCAAGTCACCCCTGGCCCAGTGGCTGAAACCAGGACGAGTTTGTGATCCTGCATTTTTAGAGGTCAGAGGTCCAGAACAGGTCTCACTAGATTAAAACCCAGAAGTCGACAGGGCTGGGTTCCTGTCGGGAGGCTCCAGGGGAGAATCTGCTTCCTTGCCTCTTCCTGACCCCCCATTCCTTGACTGGTGGCCCCTTCTGTCCTCAGAGTCGGCGATGGCTGCTGAGTGTCTCTCCCGTGCTCATGCTTCTCTCTCCGCCCCACTGAAGGGCTCTCATTGTAATCCAGGTAATTCCTTTATATGAAGGTCAGTTAATTAACAACCCCAATTCCATCTGCAACCTTAAGTCCCTCTTGCGTGTCACATAGCATCTTCAGAGATTCTGGTGATCAGGAACATCTCTGGGGGCCATTACTCTGCCTGCCCACTGCCTCAGAGTGTCCCGAAGATTAAATGGGACAATACATATAGCCTGGACCTGTGCTGACTTGTGAAAAAAGTTAAGCAAATTGCAACTGCTTTGTCAGTCTTTTTGTTACAATTATGTTGTCACTTTCATCCCCATTCTTTTCTCTGTTTTGCAAAAGGAAAACAGTGGGGACCTGATCTTGCCCCTCTGTGAGGACCGCGGGTGTGCTGGGACAGAGGAAGCCTCCTGAGCTCCTGCAGGCTTGTCCCTGGCTTCCTGGCTCACCCAACCCCCAGTCCCAGCTCCTCCCATTTCCACAGGAGCTGCCCTGGTCCTCAGATCCCGGTGTGCAGGAGCCTGGGGACCATCCCAGCTGCTTCTTCTTCTTCTTCTTCTTCTTCTTTTTTTGGAGATTTTACTTATTTATCTGGGAGAGAGAGATCATGAGCAGAGGGAGAGGGAGGGGAGGTCGGCTCTCTGCTGAGCAGGGAACCCAGCATAGGGTCGATCACAGGACCCTGGAATCATGACCTGAGCTGAAGGCAAACCCTTAATCGACCGAGCCACCCAGGTGCCCCCACCCCTGTCTCTGCTTCTAGACATTGAGCACATCTGAGAGGAGGGGGAGACCAGCTCTCTGTATCGCCCCCCACCCCCAGCCAAGCTCCATGGTTGGAGCGGCACTCCTGGATGTGCAGAACATTTTGGAGGACACACGTCTCTGGGAAACTTGTACTTCCATTGGGCTCTTCTTGAGAATATGGGGCTGTGCACAAAACCCCAACTGCAGGTAAAGGTGGGTTTATAAAATGGACTCTTATGTAGTTTGTCTGATAACAGTGGACAGGATATTAGCCGGGGAGGGCAGGGATGCCCTTCCCCTCTGGTGGAGGGACGGAATCCTGTGGACACCAGGATACTGGGTGGAGTGAGGTGGAAGTTTTGTTGAGAGAAGATGGTTTGTGTCTTTGAGTTGGCAGGGCGTAGAGTTTGGGTCTGACTCTTGTCAAAAAGCGTCTAAAGGCTAGAACTGGCTAGAACTGCCCGGGGGTCGGAACACGGAGAGAGGATGAGGTGGGAGGACCTTGCTCTTTCCTATTCTAGTTGAGTGTTTCTGAGTCTTTAAGAGGGTGGTGGCATTGAAGCCATTTGGAAAGGGCCCCATGCAAGGTGACCCCCCCCCCCAAATCATGAAGTTGTGTACACTGTGCCACTGGAGGTCGGCTCGGGAAGGAGCCACGAGGAAGCTACCTGAGAGTGCTTCCCTTGTGTGAAGGTGCCGTACAGAGAGAGGTCCCCAGAGGGGGAGAGCAGGGCTCCCCAGATCTCTACAGACTCCTACAGGTTGGCAGCAAAAGCCCCAAATAACCTGATTAAAAAGGGGGCAAAGGAATTGAATAGCTGTTTCTCCAAGAAAGACATACAAATGGCCAACAGAAAAGATGCTTGCATGAAAAGATACTTACTATTACTAATCATGCAAGTTAAAACCAGAATGAGATATAGCCTCGGAACCTGTTAGGGTGGCTGTTATCCAAACAGCAACAACCCAAAGCAACAGCCCAACAGCAAAGTCTAAGTGTTGGCGAGGCTCCGGGGAGATGGGAGCCCTGGCCCAGGGCGGCAGGGAAAGTAAAATGGTGTAGCTGCATAGAAAACAGCATGGAAGGTCCTAAGAAAATTAAAAATAGAGAAACCGTTTGACCTAGCAACTGTGCCCTTCTGGGTATGTATCCAAAAGACTTAAAAGCAAGATCTCAGCTCTCCGTACTCCCACGTTCATGGCAGCATTGTTCAGAATAGCTAAATTGAGGAGAGAAGCTAACTGTCTGTGGACAAATGAATGTTTAAGAATGTACACGTGTGTGTGTGATGGAATATTATTAAGCTTTAAAAAAGAAGGAAATCCTGCCGTATGTGACACGTGGATGTACCTGGAGGATATTAGCGAAGTGAAATAAGGCGGACACAGAAGGCCCAGGACTGCATGATCTCATTTCTATGAGGAATCTCAGCCGGTCCAGCTCATGGAAACGGAGAACAGATGGGTGATTGCCAGGGTGGAGGGGAGGGGTAGCGAGGAGTCGCGGTTCAGTGGGTGCAACGTGAGTGAAAGAAGACAAGTAAGTTCTAGAGATTTGCTGAACGACGACGTGCCTATCATGAACAATACCGTATTATGCACTTAAAATTTTGTTAAGGGTAGATCTCATACCACAAGAACTAAATGTTCTTCCCGCAATAACTAAAAAAGGAAAAAAAAAAAAGAGAAAAAAGAACGAAACTCTGGAAGGGCATTCATGATAGATCGCAACATACAAGTCAAATAAATGAAGGCTTCGGTGGCCTTTATTCGCCTCTGTTCCTTAAGACGCTACCTCATTCCTACACAAGGCAGAAGCAGTTGGGTGAACGGGATGGGGACTGAACAAGAATGGAGAAACCCAAGATGTCTTCTTCCCCACCATGGCCTCCTGCCACCGGGAAGGGGGTGCTTCAGATCGGAGGCGAGGGAAGATTTTCTTTTAGATGCCTCCACACTTTTACTACATGCAAAAATGATCGCTACCTGAAAAGGTCCAGAAACTAGGTATGATCTGCTCCAGGTGTGACGGGCAGAGAAAGGAGAGCAGCCAGTGTAGAGACTAAACAGCAAGCAAACCTGTTAGGGTCTGGTGCACCCCCACCCCCACCCCCCGGGAGGCTCATCCTAGGAGCTGGTTGTAAGAATGGTGGCGGTCATGATCATAGTCACGGGTTCCTCTTTCTCTTGGTAAATTTTCCCCTTAGTCTTGTAAGGGGGACGGCTGTTTTACTGTTTCCCATTTGACGCAACAGACTGAGGCTTGTGTGACATGGCCAGGTCCCACAGCTGCTGCGGAGCCGACATTTGCTCTCTGGGCCTGGCACCAGATCCCGGCGTGAGCCACAGATGTGCATCGGAGGGGGAAGCCTCATCCTCATGGAGCAGCTGGCTTCCCTTTTCTGACCTTCATGGCCCCCATTCTTTGTCATTTGCCGACTCTCAGAGGGGATGAAGGAGAGGATCCCCCAGAAGGATGCTGAGCTTGTCAGAAGAAAGAGGGGAGCCAGGGGCCCTTGGGTGGCTCAGTCAATGAAGCATCTGCCTTTGGCTCCAGTCATGATGCCAGGGTCCTGGGATCAAATCTGGTGTCAGGGTCCTTGCTCAGCGGAGAGCCTGCTTCTCCCTCTCCCTCTGCCCCTCCCTCCTACTTGTGTGCACGCACGCTCTCTCTCTCTTTCTCTCAAATAAATAAATAAAATCTTTAAAAAGAGAGAGAGAGAGAGAGAGGAGCCAGAAGGTCTTTTCTGAGCCTGCTGTGTGCTGGCTGGCCTCTCGGCCATGGACTGTGAATGGGCAGATTCCCTTGGATACTCCCTGTGGCGTCATTAGGGAGTTTCTGGGAAACCTCGATCCAGAGCTAGAAATCCCAATACCTGCTCTGTTTACCTCCCAGGAGTGACTGTCTGAGAAAACCTTTCGTGAGCTCTATGGCAGTCCCTGCCTAGGATGGACAGGCGGGTCAGCATCCGAGGTGGATGTTGTCCTGGTTTGGCTGTATATCCAGACATGCTTTCTGTTTGGAAAACCCATGCACGGAGATAATCTTGTTGAGAGGCAGGAACCTACCTCCCACCATGGGAAGCAGAGGGTGTTAACCACTTCCTGTCTGGAAATCCACCTTCCTTGTGCACACGCATGTGGGTGCGCGCACACACACACACAGCTCCTGGGGGCTGCTGCTGGAGTTGTGAACGTGGACGACGTGGTGACCCAGGAATACTGGAGTGACGGGTGGGTGCTCCATCCACAGGGGCCTCATCAGCTTTTCACTTGGGTGAACTTCTGGGAACTCACGGCCGCCAGGCCTCTACTGACTGGTGCCAAGTCCTCTAGGATTCACATTAGTTCTTCTGCTCTCCTCCAGCACGTTCCTTTCCTGTATACGATACACTAATCAGAACTGGCTCTTATTATCGGCATCAATGGCCCTGATGGGTACAAAGTGCCCTTCAGTTGAATTTCAGGGATATCCCCATCCCCAAATTCCTCCCAAAGAGTTCCCAGCATCCTCTGGGACAATGGTCTGGGACCCAGCCTGCCTTACTTACCACTTCTCCCCACAGTCCTGAAGGCTCGCCTGCCTGTCTGGAGGTGTCTGCTGTCTGTCCGGGTGCTGGTCTCTTGTGGCAGAAGCCTCCAGCTTACATGCTCTGAGGCCAGGCTTGGGTTTCAACGGGCCTGACTGGGAATCCCAGTTCTGCCGCTTACTAACTCACATAGATGAGCTTGTTAACCTCCCTGGGCCTCAGCTTCCTCCTCCTCGACTGTTTCTCCCTGCCACACGACCGCACTTTCCCCGTACTGCCGGCTGATTTACCTTATCACAAGACTTGTCGGGAGCTGTCCCACTGAAGGCAGACATGTTCCCCGGGAACATCTTCAACAACTGACTGCTGGCTTGGGGCATGGCAACTTTTTATTCAAAAATCTTCTTCATAGATGGATTTCTTTCCTGAGCTCACAATCTAGGGTCGGAAGCTTGCAAGAGGCCATGGAACAGGCAAACCCACAAACAAACATGGAGGCCAACCAAAAGCAAGTTTTCAATGTAGCAGGGGGAGCAAGGGGAGGAAAAAAATCAAATACCTTTCTGAGTGGCCATGAGGTGCACAAGGTGAGTTCACCTCCAGTTCCTCCGTGAATCTTCAAGGCCCCCCTACAAGCTATTTCCCCACTTTCACAGGGAGGAAACAGGTCCAGAGGGGCCATAGAAGCCACAGAACAAGCAGACACCACAGCCAGGAATCAAAAGCAGGTCCATCTGCCCCCGAAGTTCATGAGGACATTGTGGTTACTATTATTAAGGTTTCTAGAGAAGAATTGACATGCTTGAAGGAAGAGTTTGTCCCTTTCTGTTTTCCTCTCTTCCCTCAGAAGCCCATTCCCTTGGAAACAAATGTCTGTCTTTCATTTTCTCCTTCTCTCCTCTCGCCCCTGGCTTTCTCTTTCCCCTTTTATGGCTGTCTAGGGTTATCGAATATCCTGAGTTGAATATCTTGCTAAATCCAGTGGCCCAGACAAGCCTTTTTCCGGGTGAGAGGCTGGTATCAGCTGTGGACATGAAGCCAAGGCTGGCTGATTGGGGTGGGCAGGATCAGGATAGGTTGGGGACATAGCAGAGGATGTGTCCCCTCTGCTTCTGACTGTAGGACTGGCATCCTGGAGAGACACAGGGGTGATGTCTGTCTCTGGTTGCCTGGTTCCTCTGGCACTCGCTGACCTGAAGACTACCAGTTGCGTGAGGCACCGGCATGATCATGACGGAGGGATGCCCACGTGGTAGCGTGCTAGCCATCAGGAAGCTCTGTCCTGTTTGGGGGATGAAGTTCTCTGGGTTCAGGTGGTGGGCAATCGGGGTGGGAAGGTCTGGCACTGATTTAGCATCCTGAGGTCTCACCCATAGAAAAGAGAAGCTGCTCTCCAGTAGTGTAGGAGGAGAGAAAAGAAAGTAGGTTATTGATTCACTTACTCAGCAAGTACTTACTGAGGACATACTCCATACTAGATTCTTTTTTACACGCTGGAGACTGAATGAACAGAGCAGATAAGTTCACGATCTCAAGAAACTTCACTTCCAGTGGAAGAGAGAGAGAATGGAGCCTTATCTTCCGGGTGGAAAAAGGGTGCCGCTGTTCAGATCTAAGACCTAAATCTCACTTCTCATTGTCTCTTTAACCTGTTTCCTACCTGAGTGTTAATTTTCACTGATTCCAGAGCATCAAAGATGTGTGATGGAGATGATCAAAGATTTGGGACTTAAGCAAAACAAACAGCTCTTCTCTTGTATTTCAAAAGTTGATGGTACTGCTGTTCCCTTTGGGTTAACCCCCATACAGCTCCGTGTCTTCAAGGAATATCCATAACACCATGTCCTGGGTGGATGGATGATCTGTGGGTAAATTTTAGGGAGTGACTTCTTGGTCAAGGCATTTAATGGCAGACCTTTTTGTTCCTTTTCCTCTTTCAAAATTGAGAATCATCTTCCATGCACAGAGCATCTTGATGTGCATGGGACTATCCAGGGAGCACTGGGAGTCATGTGGGGCCGTGGCATTCTTCTTCAGAGAATCAGTATTCTTCTAACTGAATGGGCTGGGCCCTGGTGGTAAACCTGTTGTGTTGCCTTCAGTCACCATCTGTAATGTTAAGAGCAGAGGCTTTAGGGCTAAAATTTATTTTTAAGTCCAGTTCTGCCATTCCCTATCTATGTGCTCTTGGCTAAGGGAGGACTGTTGAGTAGAAAGAGTAGAGTCGAAAGTTTGAATTCTGGCTCTGAAACGCACTTGCCATGTAACTTTTTTTTAAAATATTTTATTTATTTATTTGACACAAAGAGAGAAAGAGAGAGAGAGAGATCACAAGGAGGCAGAGAGGCAGGCAAGGGGAGGGAGAAAAAAGCAGGCTCCCTGCTGAGAGCCCAGTGCAGGGCTTGATCCCAGGACTCTGAGATCATGACCTGAGCCGAAGGCAGAGGCCTAACCCCCTGGGCCACCAAGGCGCCCCAACTTGCCATGTAACCTTACGCAAGTAGCTTATCCTTGGGATTTTGGTTACTACATTTAAAAAAGGGAAGTAAATAGTCCTACTTCACAGAGCTGTTTTAAAGATTAAATGAGAAGACACATTTCAAGCACAAAATCTGTGCATATTGGGTAGTCAAAAATGTAATTTTCTTTTAACCTTTCCTTTTGAATGAAATAAAACCTTCTGGGATGACTCCACCCTCATCTCATAAATGGCACTGCCATTTACCCAAATGCTTGGGTTGAAATCCTAGGAGGCACCCTTGATTCATTTTTTTTTTTTTTTTTTAAATAACACTCTGCCTTTTCCTAGCACACAATTCAATAGCAAGTTCCTTGGCTTGACTCCCAAATATCTCTTGAATCTGACTTCTCCCACCATCTCTAAAGCTATTGTATTAGTTGTAGTCACAATCATCTCTCCCTTAGCACTTTAAAAAACACAGCCTCCAAATTCTTTGACATTCCTCTCATTGAGAGGTGGGGGTGATGTTCCCTCCCCTTGAATGTGCGTGGGTCTGGGACTACTTTGGCCAATAGAGAATGGCGGAAGTTCTGCTACATGACTTCTCAGGATAGATCATGGGAGGCTTCCATTTGGTTTTGTTTGGGATACTGTCTTCGGATGCTCCCTCTTGACTGAGCTGCCCTGCTGTGAGGAAGCCCAAGAAAAGCATGTAGGTGGCCCAGTTGACAATTCTGGCTAAGCCCAGCTTTTATAGTTCCTACCCTTTGAACTCATCCACACTCAGTTATGACTTTCCTGCTGAAGATTCAGATACAGAGCAGAAAAGTAAGCTATCTTTTTGTGCCCCGTCTGAATTCTTGACCCACAGAATCCATGAGCTTAGTACAATGGTTATTGTTTTAATGCTACTAAATTTGGTTCATTATCCAGCAATAGATAATCAGAACACTCCCCTTGACAACTGCAATGGCCTCCCAAATTCTTTCCCTGCTTCCACTAATCGCCCTTTCTCCACACAGCAGCCACAGGTATGTTTTGGAAACATAGGTAAGATACTATTATTCTGCCATATAAAAACCGTCCAAACTTCTTATCTTGGTTTTATACACTCCACATGATATGGCTTCTGCTATTAAGTGCCCACTGGGCATGGACGCTATCCTTCTGCTATTGGGAAATCAGGGGCTGGCCAAAGGCATATGATACAGGACACAAGAAATACCTCTTACAGCTCAGTTGCAGCTTCCCCACTTCAAGAGCTAAGGCAGCATCTTCTGTATTATGTGAGGGTTAGAACCCTGATCCATGACCTCAAATCCTCTTTTTTACCTTTCCTGTACCTTTTTAGCTCTGACTTCTCTCTTCATTTCTGACACCATGACATTTCTCCTTCTTTCTTTCAAGTGCAGCTCTTGAACTTTCTACCTCATTTGTAGTTTGAGGGAGGGAATTGCATTAACTCAACAGAACATGTTGCCAGAAGTCTTAAAGCTCTCATTATTTGTATACAACATGATCAAATACTTAACCCAGGAAAAAGACTGGATAGTGGTTGGAAATCAGAGCATTTGGCAAGGTGGTCAGATATAAGATTTACATACCCAATGAACATTTTGGTAATAATGGTGGGTTAAGCACATTAATCTAACTCATACTGTCCTGAAATGCCACTGAAACTATCAGTAAAGTGTCCCCCCCCCGCTCATAAATCCACAGGGATGGGGACAATGAGAGTGGAGACATTACTTTGGAAGTTAGAAAGCAGATGGACAAATGGTAGCTTGTATAGCTAACATGACAAAGAAAAGTCCTAAGAATCAACCAGATTTATACTGCAGAGTCCTTAAAGTCTCAGGAATTGGTGGCACCAGAAACTTTTGAAACTGGAGGTAGAAGAGGGAATAAAGAGGGTTGGTAGAAAGCTGTTTAAAACACAGCTGGGGGGCGCCTGGGTGGCTCAGTGGGTTAAAGCCTCTGCCTTCGGCTCAGGCCATGATCCCAGGGTCCTGGGATAGAGCCCCATATCGGGCTCTCTGCTCACCGGGGAGCCTGCTTCCCTCTCTCTCTCTGACTGCCTCTCTGCCTACTTGTGATCTCTGTCTGTCAAATAAATAAATAAAATAAAATAAAAAACCACAGCTGGAATGGGAGTTTTTGCTTAATGGGTACAGAATTTCTGTTGGTGTGATGAAAAATGTTGGAAATAGGCAGTAGTGATGGTTGCACAACATTGTAAATGTAATTAATGCCACTGAATTGTAGACTCAAAAATGGTTAAAAAGGAAAATTATAGGTTGTATATTTTTTTTACCACAATAAAAAAAGCAGTCAGACCCTTACATCTCCTCCCTTTCTTCTTGCTGCTTGGTAAGAAGCTCTCCCATCCTGGCCAAAATAGAAGTGGTTTATTTTCTAGACAGGTAAAAGAGACAGTCCAGACACAGTTGAAGTCAGGCGTACATGCTGAAAATAGGGAGAGAAAAAAATGAGTGCAAACCAAATGCTGAGATTCCTAGTCTTCTCCCCTACTCCCTGCCCTCCTTGAATCCCCAAACATAGGCTTCAACTTCCTAGCAGGAGACTGAAAAACTCTTCTCTGTGAAATTTGAGTGGTTCAAAATGAAACTGACATCGAAGAGACTGACTTTGAGGTCCCTTAGCAAATGGCTCAGCCATATCCCTTGACAGTGTTGTTCACAACCAGAAAGTCCCACCAATGGGCTCAGAACTTCCAGTCAGTGTTTTAGGCCCCTACTCCTATATATGACCATCAGAAACTGAGAAAAGAGAAAAGATTCTACTGTGAAGGACTAGAACTCAAACAAGCTTATCAGAGGCAGGAAAAGGCAACAGATTAAAAACAGATTTTGAAGGGAGAAGAAAATGTCAATGAAAGAGGTTATCATAAATATCCTTAGAAACATGAGAGATGACACTGCATCTATGAAACAAGAACATAATGCTCTCCAAAGAAAGAGTATTCAGAGAATGAAATATACTGTTAGAAATAAAAATCGGGGCACCTGGTTGGCTCAGGGGGTTAAGCCTCTGCCTTCAACTCAGGTCATGGTCTCAGGGTTCTGGGAACGAGCCCTGACTCGGAGTCTCTGCTCCCGCCCTCTCTGCCTGCCTCTCTACTTACCTGCAATCTCTCTCTCTCTCTCTGCCAAATAAATAAATAAAATCTTAAAAAAATAAAGAAATAAAAATCATGATAGCAGAAATAAAAAACTCAATGGAAGGGTTAGAAGATAAAGCTGAGCAAATCTCCTAGATAGTATAACAAAAAAAATGCAAAATAGAAGAGAAAAAATATGTAAATCTACATGAAATCAACCTAGGGTATTCAACATCTGAATGATAAGAATCAGAAGGATGAAACAAAGAAAATGAATGAGAGAAAATAATCAATAACATGATTCAAGAAAATTTCTCCTTAACTTGAAAACAAATCAACACTAAAAGCTTTTTATCATGAAAATTTAGAGTGGGATTGTATAAGTTTTCTATTTCTCTGTAGTTAATTACCATGCACTCAAGTGGCTCAAATTGATATACACTCATTATATCACGGTCTCCAAGGTCAGGACATGGATTAGATGGATCCACTGCTCAGGGTGTCTCAGGGCTGCTGTCTGTGCCACATTCCAGTCTGGAGCTTGGCAATCTCTTCCAAGCTCATTTGATTGTTGATAGAAGCCAGTTCCTTGTGATTGTAGGACTGAGATCCCCACTTCCCTGTGGTTGTCAGCTAGGGGCCACCCTCAGTTCCTAGAAATCCCTCAGTTCCTTACCACACTGCCCTTTCCCAGGCCCTCTCACAAGGCCCTCTCAGAGTCTACAGAAAAATCTCTCACTCCAGTCTAAGACAGAGTCTTCTATAATATAATCACATGAATGATTATCCCATTACCTTTGCCATAGAATGTCACCTACTCAAGCGAGTGACTATTCTATAATCTATTGGCTAGAAGTAAATCACAGGTTCTAGTCACACTCAGATTCCATAAGAGGGTGAATCACTGGGCAGTTCATCTTA
Source organism: Mustela nigripes (assembly GCF_022355385.1). Taxonomy (NCBI): domain Eukaryota; kingdom Metazoa; phylum Chordata; class Mammalia; order Carnivora; family Mustelidae; genus Mustela; species Mustela nigripes. The sequence goes on from NC_081569.1 coordinate 6,889,094, forward strand.
GAAATCTGCCTACCACCACTGTGGACCAAAGGAAGCTCTTATATATTTACCCCCAAAAAACAAAAACACTAATTCAAAAGGATATACGCACCCTTATGTTTATAGCAGCAGTAACACAATAGCCAAACAATGGAAGCAGCCTAAGTATCCATTGGTAGATGGATGGATAAAGAAAATGTGATATGTGTATATATATATATATATATATATATATATATATATATATTAATGTATTATATACAATGGAGTATTATTATTCAGCCATAAAAAATGAAGTCTTGCTATTTGTAATGACATGCATGGAGGTACAGAGTATAGTGCTAAGCAAAATAAGTCAGTTAGAGAAAGACAAATACCATATGATTTCACTCATGTGGAATTTAAGAAACAACACAGATGAACATAGAGGAAGGGATGGAAAAATAAAATAAGATGAAAACAGAGAGGGAAGCAAACCATAAGAGATGCTGAACTCTAGGAAACAAACTGAGAGTGGCTGAAGAGGAGGTCCGTGGGGGGATGGGGTAACTGGGTGATGGGCATTACGGAGGGCGCTTCCTGTAATGAGCACTGGGTATCATATGCAACTGATGAGCCACTGAATTCCACCTCTGAAACTAATAGTACAGTATATGTTAACTACATTGAATTTAAATGAAGAATTTAAAAAGAGAAAGGACAGTACTTTCCACACAATGTTGTCTCACTGAGTTAAGTATATAGCACTTCCCTTATGGTTCCACATGTACATTCTTCATTTTTTCTGCTGTCTGAGAATCCAGAGATGATGGCTGGAGCTGTAGCAACAATATTGGCTCGTAAGTAAACAGAGGCTGTGCTTGCTGGAGTTTTAAGAGAAAAGGAGCCTGGCTTCATGAGGATTTCGTGGGGCAGGGCTGCCATTATCCTTGGACTATTCATCTTCCAGTTTTTATTTGAGAGAGAGACACAAACTATATTTTAAACCATTGTTATTTTGAATTGTATGCGATTCATAGCCAAACCTAAACTTAGCAAACAAAGCAGCATAATGGATAAATGGGGAACATAATTTTGACCTATTAAATAAAAACTGGGGGCTGTTGGGGCACCTGGGTGGCTCAGTCAGTTGGGCATTCAACTCTTGGTTTCTGCTCAGGTCATGATCTCAAAGATGTGAGATTGAGCTCCATGTCAATCTCTGCGCTCCTTGAGATTCTCTCTCTCCCCCTCTGCCCGCCCCCTCCATGTGTGTGCTCCCTCTCTCCCTGAAATATATAAATAAATCTTTAAGAAATTAAAAAATAGGGGCACCTGGGTGGCTCAGGGGGTTAAAGCCTCTGCCTTCGGCTCAGGTCATGGTCTCAGGTTCCTGGGATCAAGCCGCACATCGGGCTCTCTGCTCAGCAGGGAGCTCGCTTCCCCCCCACCCCTCTCTGCCTACTTTTGATCTCTCTCTGTGTCAAATAAATAAATGAAATCTTTAAAAAAAAAAAAGAAATTAAAAAATAAGTAAAAACTGGGGGCTATCTGCAAATAGAAGGCTGTGACACAGTGCAAGACAGTGTGGGTCAAGATCAGTTTAGAGAGAATAGAAGAGGTTTAGCCGACCCCTTGGTCCGCAAGATAGGAAAAAGTCCAGATCAGGTTAACAGACAGTTCCCTTAGTTAAACTTAGTAAAACATGTCATCAGTTTTTTAGTAATAAGAAGTCAAAAATTAACACCAAAGTCTTGCTAGGTAGAACAGAAGTTCCTTGACTTAAAAACAGGTTATGTTCTTTGTAGGTCTGTTTGAGTCTAGGGGCACCAAGGTCCTGGGAGCATTTCCTCTTAATCAGAGTATGAGTCTTGTGAAACTTGAAAACAAACAGATGCTTCTTCTTCCTGCTGATATATATTTCATGGGCCATGTTTTTCCCAAAGTAGATGAGTGCAGTGTACTAGGAGGTCTGTGGAGCTGGGTGATTATCTCTCCTCCACCTGCACCCTGTAGAGCATCTCAGCCCTCTGGTAGCTGCAGTTCCCACCTCCCCACCCACGGTGATGCTGTGCAGATTTGGAGGTTCCAACACTTTGGATCCTCCTCCAGTTATCCACCAAGGACCACGTCTACACCACCACCCACCCCACCTTCACTTCCTTTGCCTTCTACCACCACTTCTATGTTTTGTTTGTTGCCCTACCCCACCAACTTCCCAGTCTGTAAGTTCCTCAAGGGTAAGGACATGTCCGTTTTAGTCATTAACATACTCCCAGTAGCCAGCATGTATGTTTGGCTCATCTCAGGCACTCAACAGAATAGGTGCTGTATGAATGAACACACACTTCAGCAATAGTACGTTCATCATGCTCTGCCCTTATGTTCTTGAGCCAAGTCCCAGCTTTCTTCGGAATCAATACCTGGCTTACTGGGAAGCCCATGTGGGTGCTCCTCTTGTAGCCCCTTGCTCTCAAGCCCCCTTGTGTTTGTCCTCTCCCTTCCTTTCTTGCTGAATGTCATAGATGGCCTAAGTGTAGCCGGGCACATGCTTCTTTCAGTTCCGTCGCAATTGCACACCTTTTATGTTGGGCAGTTTAAAACATTTGCTGCTTTTGTACTGACTGGCCACAATGGGATTAATCATGTTTGCAAAATACCTTGAGCTAAGGAGAAAATACCTGCAGCTTGCTAACAAAGGACTCTATGGTCCAGACTGGGAGGACTTTGTGCTACAATTAGTGCCATCTGCTGGTGGGAGGCCAAGCTGATGCGATCTTGTGTTGCAGCTTTGTTTCCATGAAAGTCCGTAACTTGGAAATTCACAGGTAGAGAAGTTTTTAAAATGTTTAATCTGTAATTTGTTGGGTTTGATTATACTTAAGTTAATCTCTTTTAATCTCCTTCCATAGTGTATAAATTCAAACATTCTCATGTATTCCTTTGTGTTGACTCCCCACCATCTAGGGATAAAGACTTCTACTGAATATTGTCACAGTTCAGTTTGTCCCAAATTGTGCCCCATGGGATATTAATAGGTGCTCCTACCTAAAAAAATATCTGTGATGAAAAACTGGAAGCCCTGGCATACCTCACTCTGGGATAGTCACAATGTGTGTGATCGTTTAAAAGCTTCTGGGTAACCAATGTGTATTACCACTTAGGAAGTCTTCAAAACAAACAAACACACAAACAAGAAAAACCCACAACAACTAGTGTTTTTCAAACTTGCTTGACCATAGAGATCTTTCCTCATGTAACAGCCTGTGTTCCAACATTTTTAGGGACATGTTGAGATTTATATTTATCTGGTAGATCAGAGACATTTGTTGAAGTCAAGATTCGGTATAAAAAGGAGCCAAAACCAGAGTCACAGCACTGCTGACAGAATAGCGCCTTTGCAAGGCTCAGTTCAGTCCTGGTGTGCAACGCTTGAAACCGGCCCAGCTACCAAAGACAGTACCTGCTTGACATTCTGGAAAGGGTCCTCATGCTGTCTAGGTCAGTGGTACTGAGCCTCTTTCCCCAGCAGGTAATGTGGTAGTTCAGCAGTTGTTGTTGCAGTGTGCGGAAAAGAAACCAGAGGGAAGTCCAGCAGCTATGGGGAGGCTTGAAGTACTTTGCTGTGTGTTTTTTGAGTGGGCTCATCTTGGCTTGCACAAGTCTTAATCTGCGTAAAGCAAATTATTATTCACAGTGTGGGTGTGGCAGCCCAGGAGAACAATGATAGAAGTTCCAGTTTCAAAATGTTTCTTTATTTGGTCATACATCCTCTGCATCAAAATGACTTAGGATGTTCCAATGTCCTTCTAAGAGTTCAAGCTAAGAGACCCTCTGTTTAGGGCCTCCCTTAAATACTAATCATCACACCAGAATTCCAGGAATTGTGTGTCTACATGTCTCTGTGTGTGAGGGGCCGTGGGGTGAGTTATAAAGCATTAAAAAACCTCCTGAGTGTTAAGGAATTTAAAACTGTAGGAGCCAAAGTCAGAAACCTTTTGTGGGAATGAAGATATTATTGGGTGTTTGCATTCTTGCCCTTGACTGGGAGTGCGAGGTCAGAGTTTGCAACCCTCAGCCTCTAACTATCCCCGAGAGCTGTGGGAAGTCACCTCATCCAGGTTACTGGCTATGGGTGCTCTTTAACTGAGTTATTCCTAATGCTCTTAGAGTCTCCTTTAAATCTGTGTCAGCGGTAGGTGTGAGTCCTGGCAATATTTTGATAGCCAACTGACCATTGATTTCCCAACCTAATAGTTTGTTTGACTCAATGATCAACATCTCCAATTTCCTAAACTTGTTTTTTCAATCGCTTTTTAAATTGCAATCTAGTTGACCTACACACATCTTTTACATCTTTTTAAGTTTAAATTTCTGACTTTTAAGTAAACTGAGGCAGTGGGCGAATCCAGGGGAATGGCCCTTGTATGTGTTTAATTCCATAGACAATGCTTTTGGAAATCTGATAACTCCCTGTCCTTGGGTTTTTCCATTGGCATCAAAATCTTAGACACGAATTCCCAAGGGCGTGATCCATCCAGTTCCTTCTCAAGAGGCTTTGTGTTGCTGTTATAATAATCAGCAGCAGCATCACTACCTGTCCTTGCATTTGTACAGCTGTATTCATGAGGACACTTGGTAGTGACTGATGGAAACCCAGTTCAAGCTGCCTTAGCACAGTGAGGCTTTATTGGCTCATGGAGTGTGAAAGTCCATAGGCAGAGCTGGATTCAGTCACTCTACTTAAACAACATCTCAGTGTTCGCTCACTTACCCTGCTTTGATTTTTCTTCATAACTTACCAGTACTTGGCATTAGATTATATATCGACTCGGTATTTATTTATTGCCTGGGGTTTCCACTGGCATGCAAGCTCCAGGAGGGTAGGGTCTTTCTTTTGTTCACCACCAAATGCCAAGCAACCAGAAATGGAATACAGAAGGAACATAATAACTAGCTGTGGAATGAAAGACGGAATGAATTCATGCAGGTGCTCAAGTGACATCATAGGAAATTTGTCTTTGAATATCTTTTGTTCTGCTTCTTTCTGTGTTGTTTAAATTTTTTTTGGAATGCCTCTTCCCTTGGGGGAACAAGATGGCTCCCAGCAGGGAGAACTGTTCTGCAGTAGAACCAGCAAACGGCCCACTGGCCAGCTTAGGTCATGTGACCATCCCTGGTCCAGTGAGCGGGGCTGGGGGCTGCTCTTGGCCCCAGAGAGGTACAGAGTCTGAGGATGGGAGAATGTATGTAGGCTGGGCAGATCTGACAAGAAATCCGGCTGAAATAATATATTAATTGCTTTCATTTGCAATTTATCAACTGGTCCTCACAAAACCCTGTGAGGAAAGTAGACCAGATATTACCATCCCCATTCTACAGAGGAGGAAGTTGAAGCTCAGGGAGGGTATGTTTCCTCAAGTCTTTTGGGGCGTCAGCCCGCGTTCTTTCAACTCCACCACATCACCCCACAGGATAGCTTCTCCGTGTGAAGGAAAATGGTGCGTGGCTGGTCTCTGTGAAGGAGCTGTAGAAGTGGGACAGGATAGGGATTTGACCAAGTTCTTGAAGGGGTTCTACTTTTCTGGCCAGGTGACTTTATTTCTCTGGGTGATGTCTCAGTGGGCCCAGCTGGTTGGAAATGCCCAGCAATAGCTGAAAGGTTTCCCCAGTACACGCGAAGTGAGGACTCGAGATGGCGTAAGGTGGGAGCGGCAGTGACAGCAAATTCTCCGAGCCCGATGACCTGAATCTGGGAGAAATAAATGGTGTCATATTTAGGCAATTCACAATCCCCTCTGAGCCGTGTGGAAGCAGAGTTTTATCTTCCTGCCAGCTTCATACACATGTGCGGAATACCAATTGTGAGGGATGAGAGGAATCTCAGGCAGCATCTAGACTTATCATTCTCGGCCACTGTTCTACGGCCTGCTGAGCCAGAGCGGTAGCACCTCATGCCCTCGCCCTCTCCCCTCCCCTACTTCTCAGTCACAGTGGCCGATTCTCTTTTGCTCTCTCATTCTGGGGTCAGGGATAGAACATTCTGAGGGTGGACCGACTCACATTATAATTTTGAGTGGAAAACATTGATCTGTTGGATTCACAGTTGAAGAACTAGGTCGGAAAAAGTGAAGTAACTTGTCCAAGTGGTGACAAGCCTAGGAACTGAGCCCTAAACCCAGGATTTTTTTTTTTTTTTTAAACTTCAAGTTGTTTTCATTGTTTCTTGCGCTTCTCTACTCTCACTGGGTCTCACTCCAGACCTTCTGATCTAATGGGTCTTGGGGTGGCTGAGGTATCCGGACTTTAGAAATCTCCCCGACGGATTCTTGTGCGCAGCCGGGGTTGAGAGTCCAAGCAGGACCCCACTGCCACTCCGTGGGGTGAAAGACAAAGGCTGTTGTTTGCTCCAGGAGAGAGTAGAGGAACTCAGGGTAACAACAAATTAAAAGGCAAGTGAGGAGATGATCAGAGAAAGGAAGAAATCTAATATCGTTATAGAAGCCTGACGGAGGAAATCAGTATTGGCTTCTGGATGCAGAAATTGTTGGGGACAGAGCTACTGGGAGCCCACAGTGTTTTTGTGCATGTAAGAAAACATACCCTCTGGGACGCCTGGGTGGCTCAGTTGGTTAAGCAGCTGCCTTCAGCTCTGGTCATGATCCCGGTGTCCTGGGATCGAGTCCCGCATGGGGCTCCTTGCTCGGCGGGGAGCCTGCTTCTCCCTCTGCCTGTGTTCTCTCTCTCCCCAGCCCCTCTGATAAATAAATAAAATCTTTAAAAAAAAAAAAAAAGAAAAGAAAACATCCCCTCTAGACTCAAACTTGCAGGTGCCATGACTGGCAAGAGGATGGTTGCCTCCTGAGTTCCATTTTTTTTAAAAAATTTTTTAGGTTTTAAAATTTTAATTTTTTCATAAAAGAGGAAACTTTAATGATCAATAAACAAATGGAAAGATGCTCGGTGTCCATATTGACTGTGGAAATCTTAATTCAAATAAAAACTCAACCTTATTGGAACCCTACTATGTGTCAGCCAAAATTCTGAAGTGCTTTACAGAAGACACCATTTCACACCCATCAAATTGGCAGAACTTTTAAAAGCACAACAAATAAGCGTTGACAAGGATGTGAAGCAATGGAAACTTTTCGGTAATGCTGGCAAGATTCAAAGGTTGCTTCTAGACAAACACCCAGAGAAACCTGCACTTATACCTAAGGCTTTTTTTAAACAACATTTATTTATTTATTATTTTTTCCCATTTATATCACGAGTTATACCTGGATTTTTATTTTATTCAATGGCTTATAATCTGTTCCTGCCATTATATATTTTTAAAGATTTTATCTATTTATTTGAGAGTGACTGAGAGAGAGCACGAGCAAGGGGAAGGGCAGAGGGACCCCGCTGAGCAGGAAGCCTGATGTGGTGCTCGATCCCAGGATCCTGGAGGACCTAAGCCAAAGGCAGACGCTTAACTGATTGAGCCACCCAGGCACCCAATTGCTACCATTATTTATTTGATGCTTACATTGTGTCTAGCCAGTAGGACTCTCTTTTTGACATGTCCCCCTCCTATTTTGAGCCTTTGCTTTTGTTTAAAAAAATTTTTTTACTATTTTTGCTATTATTATTATTATTGTTGTTTTCTTCTCCTCCTCCTCCTCCTTCTCCTTCTTCTTCAACTTTTTCCCTCGTGATATGTGCACTCCTTAATTTCCATCACCTATTTGACCTGTCCTTCTACCCGTCTCCCTTCTGGTGACTGTCAGTTTGTTCTCTACAGTTAATACTATTCATTGGTTTCTCTCTCTCTCTCTCTTTTCCCTGTGTTTGTTTGTTGTGTTTCTTAAATTCCACATATGAGTGAGAGCATATGGCATTTGCCTTCTGAATTTAAAAAAAAAAAGACCCCTTTCTCCTTAAGGATAGAGCCTTGCACCCAGTGAGTGCGGTGAGCACATGACTCAGTGAGCTGAGCCAGGATTGGGTTTCAGCCTCCACTTGCCCCCTTGGGTGGGTGCCTTGTGCATTTGACAGCCTGTCTGACCATGGGGCCGCTCAGGATGGGGAAATCCATCCAACCTGAAATTCCACTCAACTACAGGCTGAGTCTCGGACACTTTCTTGACTTCTCTTACTGTTAAATTCATCTGTTGGTGGACAGGGAGAAACACATGGGGTCCTATTACTCTAGCCTTTGAACTGATCAGCAGAAATAGGTTGATAAAGAAGAAAGGACCAGAGTCTTTGGGAAGCTCCCAATCTATCTCCCAAGGGATTGAAGCTGGGCATAATCAGAGACCTTAAGAAGGTGGAAGTGAATAGAACTAAAGAAAGATGGCCAAATCCGTAACACAAGACTTAGAGAATAAGAAGGCTCAAGAGAATTGGAAGATTGTTAAAAATAGAACTCTTCTAAAATATTTTTCCATGTTACAAAAGCAATCCAAACTAATTGCAGAAAATGTAGAAAATAGACATGAGCCAAAAGAAGAAAAGCCATTTGAAGTTTTACTACTCAGAAATAACCACTAACAGTTTCTTGTTTATCCTATCAGTCTCTTCTCTATACTTATAGATACGTTTAGGATACATTTATACATATCACAAAATGGGATTATATGTATAGACTGTTTTATAATCTGCTTCTTAACAGTATTCCACAAATGCTTTCCATGTAATTAGTTATTTCCCTTACCTTGTTATATTAATATGGTTGCATGGTAACCCATTTCATGATTCTGTCATAATTTATTTAATCAATCCCTATTTTGGAATTTATATTGTTTCCAGTGTTTTCATATTATAAATAGTGTTTGATGAAGATCCTTTGAGTTTTATCTCTTGCTTCTTTCCTGAATGCATGCTTAGAAGTGGAAATCAGGGTCAAAGACATCTTGCCAAATGACTCAACAGAAAGATTATACCATTTTTGGCTTCCACCAGCAGTGGATGAGAATATAGGTTTCCTAGAAGCCTCTCCAATGTGGGTTAGAACAATATCTGACTTGGCAGTTCCACGGCTCTAAATGAGATGAACTAGGCTGCCCTTATTGGGATGGGAAGGGCACAGGTTGAGACCTTGAAAATGGGCTGTCCCAAAGAGCAGGCTCCAGGAGTGTGTTCTCACACAGCAATGCTCAGAAATATGTTCATCCCTCCTGTGCTGAATTTATAGGTCAGTGGAAGTAACTGAGATTGCGTTACATTTCCACCCATCATCACAAGACCAAGGACAGAGTTCATTCTAGGCATGGTGTTCCTAGGTGTCCTTGCGCATGCGTCTGGGTGCCCAGCACTGGCTGTGAGCTCAGTGGGAGGGATGGAGTGGGGGGGGGATGTGCTTCTGCACAGGAGTAAGAAGACCTGGGAGGGACATGGTAAGTTTCGTCCCTGAGTGTGCAGGAGGCATTCAACACACTGCCAAGTGAGGAGGATGCAGAGTTCTTTTCTTAGAAACCTCTTCTCTTTTTTCTTTTTGTAATAAAGTTTAATTTTCATCATAAAAATAATGCACATTCTCTAAAGAAAATGTGGAGAGCATGGGGATATAAAGTGAAGAAGAAATCACTCATAGGCACACTACCCAAGGATGAATGTTGGTACATGTCTTTTCAATCTTGCGTCTGTGAGATTGTGTTTGTGTGCACAGTTGTTCTTTTTATATAGTTGTAATCACACTAGTTATTTTTCTACCCTGCTTCTTTTGCTTTTACATCATATGCGTTTTCCCTGTCATTACACAGTCTCAATAAACATTTTTGGGTTATGTAATTTTCAGTTGTGTGAAGGGGCTGCCATTCATTGCCATCCACTGATACTTACAAGACTGTAAGTATCAGATGAGGAAACCAAGACCTGTAAGAGATCTGAGATTTACCCTGTGTCATAGGACAGGGTAGAGGCACAGCCACATTTTCCCCATTCATCTATTATTTAATTATTCATTCATTCAGCAAACGTTTATAGAGCACCTGCTATTATATTATATACTATAAGACCTTTGGGAAGCAATCACAATATCCCTCCCTGCTCATGTGACATATATAAGTCAGTAGACAGCACAATCACACTGGAATGATGACAGAAAACTCCTTGGTTCTATGTGAGCTCAAAGAAGGGGCACTTACCCCTTGTGGGGTCTGGGAATGCTTCCTGGAAGAGGTGATGTCAAAGCTCAGTCTTAGAGAGAGGAAGTTGTGAAGGAGAGTGAAGGGAGGAGCCCATATCAAAGTCTACAGGTGAGAGAGTGCATGATGTGCTCTGGGAACTGCAGATAATTGGCCACGGTGCTTTCGGGAGAGACGGGGCTGGATTTGTGGGTGTGAATCAGCTCATGATGAGCTTCTAGGGCTGGCCAAGAACTTCGGTCTTCATCTTGAAAGCAATGAGGAACGTTTGGTGCATTTGAAGGAGGAGGTGGTGGGGCCCATACTGGGGATAGTTTTGATGGTGGGGAAGGAATGGATTTAAGAAATAATTGGAAAGCAAGATTAAAGGCAGACATAGCTCTGTGAAGTCTGTGTAGAAGATAGGGCAATATGATGATGTCACTGTGTCTGGGATCCCGTGAGCAGTGGGGACAATACGCTTTCTCTTGGAGCACTGTCATGGATTTGTTTTGAGGTATTTGTGGGACTAAGTGGGCTGTCGTGTGGGGAGAAATGAGAGGTTTGGGTAGAATCAAGGCTGGGAGATATTAGGGTAGGGTGATGTCCAAAGCCTGAAGGAAGATGAGGATCAGAGTACAGGGCAGTGATTGGTAACCTCCTGGCAGTAGTGAACCCCTTCATGGTTCTTATGAAACACGTGAACCTTCAATTCAGAAATCTACAAACAGAAAAATGTTTAAAGGGTTTAAATAATTTTCTTGGAGTTTGAAGTGCTCTGAAGCTCATCCACCGTGTAGAAAGATTAGTGAAGTCTGGAGGACGCCAGTATTTTTAGGGGCAGGTGGTAGAAGGAAAGCTTCAAAGGAAACTGAGAAAGAACTGCTTGGGTTTGGGCTGGGAGCAGGGCGAAAGTGGTGAGAGAATGATATTCTGGAAGGAGGGAGAGCCGTTTCATGAAGAATGAGGTGATCAACAGGGTCCAAGGGTTAAGGTTAAGGTTGGGCTTAGCTCAGTGTCAAATGAAGGCCAAGTTCAATAGAGTTGAACACCAAGCAGCAATGAAAAGACACAAGGCTTCCAGCTCATAGGCCAGCGCTCTCCCAGTGCCTTCCTTGTCTTCTGGGACTCCCATTCAGACAGGGCAGAGAGCACTCACCCCTCACCAAGAGCCCCTCTTCGTTGAAAACAGGGCCCACTTTGAGCAAAGGTGGTACATGACAGTGGAGCACTGCAAATGGGTTCTGGGCCAAGGTTCTGGGTTGATTATTGTCTTTAATTCTCTATCACTGAGTAAATCCTTTGCTGTGAGGCCTTGTAATTCCTTCCACAAAGAGCAAGTGTATTTCCCTGCTCCTGGACTTTGGTCTCCGCCATTTGGCTTGCCTTAACTGGTTGGTTACCCGCAGACTTGAGATGAGAAGGAGCTTGGGATGTCTTGTGCAGTTGGCCTCGCCCTCTTGAACTCCTGGCTTTGCCCTGAGAAAAGCCTGGCTGGCTGGCTCCCTGCTCCTGGAGGCAGAGGAGAGACGTGAGAAGCAGACCACCCCTAAGCTGACCTGCTGACCTGAGAGTGACAAAGTCGCCCTAGTTACTGCAGAAACACCAAGGCTTAGGGGTCCTTTGTTTTGTGGCAATCGAGGAGTTCCACGTTATTCCTTCAATAAGGCTCTCCTGGTTTCCCCAAATTTTTCACCTCTCCTGTCTTTCCTGGGTTCCCTCCTCAGTGTCCCTCTTCCTGACTCCCCAGGGCATTGCTCACCTATCCTAGACTCAGCCCCTAGCTCTAGGACTGGCACTGGGGCAGGAGGAATTGGGGCAGCTCTCCCCCGACTTCCCATTGCTCAGGCCTCCTCACTTTGGAGGCAAGCCCAGCGTGATGGCCTTGGACTTATTGTATCTGCTGTCTCTGGCTTATTCCCGAGCCCCAGTTCCCGTCAGGTGCCCTGTTCTAATTGGGGTGGCTGAAATAATGAATGACACATTTTATTGAACTGCTACTGTATGCTCGTCAATTAAAAGCCAATTGGCCTTTAGTTTTTTTTTTTTCTTTTTCCAAGAAAAGAGTTGTTGGTTTTCCTGCAGAACATTCAGTGCAATGCTTGACACGTTGTCAGTGAATCACTGATGGCAAACACATGGCCATTCTAGAAAGTACTGCAATGAATATATTTGTTCATAAATCTTGGTTTCCATTGAAAAAAATCCATATATTTTTAATTATAAAAGTAGTGTGTGCTTGTTTTAAGGAATTAAAATATCAAATTACATTTACATTTTAAATTAATTAATAGGAGCTTGGTTTTTGTATCTCCCGGAGAACTGTGTGGGGGGTCACATGGGGTTGGGCTGCGGCTCAGTCTCGTGTTTTGTGTTCAGCACTGGGCCTGGCCCAGGGTAAAGTCCTGCTACATGCTCCCTAGTCCTGCTGCTGCCGACTCTGTCAACACCATCCCCAAGGAGACCTGGGTACTCGGTCTTGGCTTTCCTCTGCCAAGGGGATGCTCTTCGGGCCCTGGCAGGTGGGTCTTCCTTCTGCATCCTCCTGGGTCCACGCTTTGTCCTACTGTTGTGGGGGAGATGGGCCAGGTGCCCGGGCTTGCCCACTTGCAAGCTTGTTCCCAGAGGCAGCAGTGATGGTCAGGAGGAGGCATTCCTCCAAGCACCTCAGCACCTGCCACTTTGTAGCCTGCATGACTCACTGCTCCCCAGAGGTCGAGATGCCCCCCAAAACCTCCCGTCCGCCCCTTCTCTTCCCCCCGAGGTCAGTCTCCAGGTCCTTGCACTCCTCCCTCGCAGTGTCTCATGGGATTGTCCTTTCTTCTCACTGCAGCTGCCACGATCCAAAGTTAGGTTGGCAGAACTCCTGCCAGGAAAATGGAAACGGCTCCCAACTGGTCTGCCACCCTCCAGCCTCTGCCTGCATTGCCTGATTAATTAATTAGAGCCTGATGAATTAGAGCATATTTCCGCTCCTGACTCCCGATGCTCAAAGCCCTTCCGTGGCTCCCCATTGCTTTACCGAATCATTTGCCATTGCTTTTAGGCTCAGGAGAACCTAACCGTCAGCTGTTTTTCAGCCCTCCGCTCTGGCCTCCTCGTCATGAACCTGGGGTGGGGTGAGGGGGACAGACCAAGCTGGCCAGCTGCTTGGACACGCCTGCTCCCTCTCCCCTGCTGGGTCCTGCCCCTGTGCTCTCCTATCCCTATCCCTATGTGGTCGTCCTGCTCATTTTCTAGAATGCCCCGTCTCCACAAATCCTTTTCTGATCCCTTTGATGAGAGTTGAGTTCCCTGCATTCTAAGTGATATAGACCCCTAACCCCTCTGCCAGGATGTTTTGGCCTCAGCTCTGTTGAGGATTAGGGCCCCAGTGACTCTTTGTGGACTCTGTTCTGCACACTGCAGAATGTTGAACAGCATCCCTGTCTCTTACCTACTCTATGGCCAGTAGCGCCTCCCCACCTGTCTGTGACAACCCAGAATGTCTCCAGACATTGCCCAAAGGCCACTGGAGAGGGAGGGCAGAGCGAATCACCTGCGGGAGAGAACCGCTGCTCCAGACCAACATTGATGTCACAAATCCCCAGCCTCGGGCAGCTTGTGACTTGCCCCGATGGTACTCCCAAATCACTCCAGGTCCTCCCAAGCCTCCAACATTTGTGCACACCCTTTCCTCTCTGGGAATGCCTTTCCCTCTTTCCCTCCTCTGCCGATTTCCTCCTCAGCCTTCAAAGCCTGCATGACAGTCAGCTGTCACAGCCTACCCCCCCTGCCCCCCAACTCTGCGGGCAGGCAGAATGGATGGCTCTGTCCCCCAAGACCCCTTTGTCATAGCCCTCACCACATCATGCCCTGGGCTATAGAAAAGTAGTTTATTTATCTCCCCAAGTAGCAGGTGAATTGGGATGGGGCAGGGAGCTCAGCCTACTAGAGGAGGATCTCCCCGTGCTCTGGCTTCCCACACAGATAGGTCACTCAAGCATGGGGCACGCCTGGCTGGGAACAACAGTGCCTGCGTTCAGTTCCTCATTTTGGCATCTGCTAGCTGTGTGATTTCGGGTGATTTATTCAGCTTCTCTGGAGCCTTAATTTCCCTCTCTGTAACACCGCCTTAATAGGGGCATCTATCTTATGGGGCTATATTAGCCATTTAGCAAATTAACATATGTAAACTGCTCTCCCGGTACCTCATATAGTAAGTGCTCAGTAAATATTAGTAATTGATGCAGAATGAATGACTGATAATTGAATGAGTGATGAACCCAGCTGTACGGGGCTGTGGAGCCCACGAGCTGGAGCACCACCAGCAGCCCCAGTGTTGCCTCCCAGAGGTGGAGCCTCTGTGACCCCCTCCCCACCCTACCCCTTCCAAGCCAGTCTCACCCTGGCCTCCACAGCCTGGGCCACTGGGGCACGGAGCACAGTCTGGTCAGGGAGAGAGAGCTGTGGGCTCCCTTCACGGTGAGGTAGCCAGGCTGGGCGGAACCAGGACAGACATTAAAAACCTATTTTCTCACTGGGCATAAGTAATTGGCAAAAAAGCTCTAAATCCATAGCTGTCAGGTGAAGTCATTTCCGAGAGAAAGGGATGGAGGGAGAGAGCTGGAGGGGAAGCTGGGGCGGGAGCCGGAGGGAGGGAGCGAAATGCAAAACAAGGCGCTGGAGAGGCCAGAACAGAAAACCTTCTCCTCGCTTCTCCCAGACCAGACCGTGTTCTCCCGTTATCAACTCTCCCTCATTTATTTTTCTTCTTTGGAAAAAGAGATTTCTAAGGTGGTAAGAGAACGAAAGCCAGCTCTGGAATTATTTAATGAGCCAGAATGAATTGCATTTGAAATCATTTAAATGGGATCTGGGAGCATTTAACTGCAGCTTGGGATCTTAACTAGAGTGAGAAAGGATCTTTGTGCTAATTGCTGGCAATGATATTCCTACAGAGAGGGAGAGAGAGCAGCGAGCAATTAGCAGACCGAGGGGTAATTTCAGTCTGGGCTGCTCAGTGGGAGTGAGCACCTTGACGTTGCTGCCTGGAGAGCCCAGTCCCCCAGCAGAGGGCAGGAGAGGTCCGGGACCCTGGGTGGAGAGAGGAAGGGAAGGGTTCTGTCCCAGGAGAGCTTGGGGACCAGGATGCAGCTTCCGCCAGTAAAGACAAGGTCCCGCATCTTCCTGAGCGAAGGGTAAGGAGACAGGGTTCTCCTGCAGGGAGATGGAATGAAGCGTCTGGCCTTCCCGTGGTTCCCTGCCTCACCTTCCAGAACCCCAGCTTTGGGAAGGCAGTGAACCTCGTTCCGATTCCAGGTGAAGGAACAGAGACAACCCCATTTCAGTTCTTCCTTTTCCATTCCACAGAGCTTGCTTAAAAGATCGCTCTGTTGTGGCACCTTTAATCACAAATTTTGTCATGAATCATGCAGTGTAGGATCCTATTCGATTTATGATGCGTAAGTCACCCTGGGAAGGTATTATGAGCCCCATTCTGTAGAGGAGAAAACTGAGGCATTGATCGTGACTTGCTGAGGATACAGTGTTGATGGGACAAGGGGTTCCTAAGACGCAGGGGTGTGTCCTGAACATCCACGCGCTGATTGTCCTTCTTTAGTATTCAGACAAATGTGAATGCCATTGTCTCTGTCCTCCAAGAGGCGTCTACCAAGCCCATACTCTAGAGTCATTAATAATTATGGAAGCTTTAAAGTGTTCACTTCTGTATAAGAGATCCAAACAAAAGCCAGAAGGGAAAGGCATCACCTCTGAGGGGCTGGCCGCCAGAGGTGGTACCTTGAGTTACTGGGACACGTGGAGGTCTGGAGGGAGAGACTGCCAAGGGAGGGTATTCCGTGAGCCAAGACAGGAAGGTGGGAAATCATAGACATGGATGGGAGACCTGGGGTCTTTCTGTATGTCTGGAGAGGAGGTTGAACTGGGGGAACAGTTGAGGTGAGATCATGGAGAGCTTTTTTTTTTTTTTAATCATCTCATTTTTAAAAAATTTATTTTATTTTATTTTTTAAAATTAAATTAATTAATTTATTTTCAGAAGATCATGGAGAGTTTTGCCGGCTGGGTTGGTGAATGTGAATCTCATTGTGGAGGCAGTGGGGAACCATGGATGGTTTCTGAGCTGGGGAGCAGCTGCAGTAGAATAATCTGGCAGCAGTGTGGGGAAAGATTTGAAGTGCAAAGACAAAGACTGTTGGAGCCAGTCAGACATTGTTATGGTAGCCTTTTGGAGAGGCAGTAAGAGTCTGGAATGGAGCATTGATGGAGAGGATACCATCGCTCCACCGGTTCTCTGCCCTCAGCACCACCACACTGGCTGTCCCAGGCGTGCTCTGGATTGGGAAAGGGGATGGGCAACACGTGCATAGAATGTGGAGCACACGGCTGCTGTAGCCAGGAGGTCGTCTGGTCATCTGCACCGGTCCTTGCTCTTGGCAGATGACAACCAAAGCCACCCAAGACCATGGTCACTTAGTGTGTTTCTAACTCCGCAATCTCCCCCCGCCCCCCAGGGTCTGCATTTAAACATCCTGACAGTTCAGAAAGCCTATGCTAGAGCTTCCTCAACTTTGAGCATGAGCTCTTTTCAGCGCTAAGCTGTTGGCAGAGGGAAAGTGCTGATTCCCAGGCATGGCTGTGGCTCGTCTCTGCAGTGGGGCATACAGAGAAGTCCTGATTGAAATGTGGGAAGAGGGAGGCTGGACCTCCTGACCTTTAGGTTCCTTCCCTGACTCCTTAGGTTCCTTCCCTGACTCCTAAATTTCCCTCCTTGTGCTGTGCCACATATTCCTTTCATTCTGTTCTCTGTGCTGCCTCCTCCAGGAAGACTTCCCTCATTCTCCAGAGCCAACTTACGCCTTTCTAATGATTTGCTTCCTGGGAGAGTTGCCTGCAGATAGATTTGTGTGTGCTTTGAGGGCAGAGCCCATGTCTTGTACATATTCCCTGTAAGACCAGCAGAAGGCATGATGGAGAATTTTTTATTAATACTTTGTTATTCTGCTATTAAACTAATGCTGATAAGAATAGTAATTAAAGCTACCACTGCACTGATCACGTGGTGAACGGCTCAACTGATTCTTAAACAAACCTGCAAGGTTGGGGCCATTACTACCCTTTTGAAATGAAGGAAATGACACTCAGGCCAATTTAGTTGACCTCTCTCCCGCAACTAGGATGGGGATTTGGTCCTGGTCTGGCCAGTTCTGAACATCGCTCCCCACCCCCGCTTCCTTGGTAAAATTGGATTATTGTGATCATGCTTCCAGATATCATCTCATAATCTCAGCCAACCATACTGAGTGTGCTGGGCTTGGGCTATTACCCATCTGAAGGTCCACCTATGGGTTTAACCCACGAGAGAGGGTTTGCTTGTTCTAAATCCTCTAATCATGCAACTTCCTACAGCTCTGGGCCACCAGGCAGAATGTGAGGGGCTGGAGGTTCTGCCCTTAGAGTTTCTAACTCTGAACGGAGATGGCAGAGAAAACGCTATTGCTCTGGGGTCTTCCAGCCCGTAGGTGGAGCTCTTGGACCCTGGGAGGTCCCATGTTGTGGCTGTGGCTGTTGTGGACCAAAGGAGGGAGCCGGTGGTCCAGTCCCAGCTCAGCTCTATAAAAGGGAGGCTTATTTATAACTGGGAATTGGTAACTCCTAACTCCCTTCATCCATTTCGGCTCCCTCTCTCCACCCTCCCCCCTCCCCCCAAGCAACCATCATTCTGTTCTCTGTATCTATGACTTCTGTTTTCTGTGTTTTGTTTTTAAGATGCCAGCTGTAAGTGAAATCGTACAGTATTTATCTTTCTTAATTCACTTATCATAATACCATCTAGGTCCATTATTGTCGCAAATGACAAGATTCCAAGCATGGTGATTACAGTCAATCATATTGTAGTGCATATTTTTTCAAAGGTTTTATTTATTTATTTATTTATTTGAGATAAAGCACAAGCAGGGTGAAGGGGCAGAGGGGGAGGGAGAAGCAGCCTCCCCACTGAGCAGGGAGCCCAGTGTGGGGCTCGATCCCAGGACTCGGAGATCATGACCTGAGCTAAAGGCAGATGTTTAACTGACTGAGCCACCCAGGCGCCCCTGTAGTGCATAGTCTGAAAGTCACGAAGAGAGTAAATCTCTGAAGTTCTTATCACAAGACAAAAAAAAAAAAAAATTTGTAACTTTGTCTTAGGACAGATAGATAGTAACTGGACTTACTTTGGTGATCATTTGCAATGTATCCAAATACCAAAGCATTATGTTGTACCCCTGAAACTAATGTTATATTGGTTATACCTCAATAAAAAACATGTCGATGAAAATGGTGTGTGAAAGGGTCGGGGGAGGCACAGTGCTGTTTGTAAGAATGGGCTCTAGAAACGACCCAAATGGCCACCAGGACAGGCCTGGTTAAATAAATTATGGTACACCCACGTAATGGAATGCCATGTAGCCATTAAAAATTATGACATAGATTTATGTTGATTGATATAGAAAGACATCTCACAATATATTTTGTGGAGGGAGAAGCGTGCCTCGGGACATTGGGTATATATAGCATTCTCCCCAAGACACAAAATTATGAAGAGAGACAGAGATGGATGGTAAGCAGGATGGTCACCAAAACTATCAGCAGTATAGATCTTTCTAGGCAGTGAGATCCCAAATAATTCTTGTTTTATTTATCTTTTTCCACATTAACCTCATCCATAGTATGGGAATTCTTAAAAGGATCAACCCTGCGTTATCTTTGCAGTTGGAAAAAATAAGGTCATTTTCTATTTGAAAGTTTTGGAAAATGTATAAACCAGCCCCAAATGAAGGTGTCGCTGACTGCGGCTGAACACAGCCCTCTTCGGAGGGAAGCCACCTCTGATGTCTCATCTGTGTGTTGGTGACTCGTTACTCCCTCGCCAAGGAGTGGAGGAGATATTTGTCAGCAATGTTAGGGACAGAAAAAACTGAGGAGGCCTTTTCTGGGTCAGTTCCAGGATCTACTGTGGAGTGCGGAGGAGCATGTGGTCCCAGGACTCCAGGGCCCTGCCCTGTCTCAGCCAACTGCCCCCCCCCCCCCCGCTGGTTACCGCCCCCATGGTGCCCCCCCCACCCCCCACCATCCTGTCTTGTCTCAGCTAACCCCTTCCCCTCCACTTCTCACCCCCACACCCCCCCTCCCACCCTCGAGACCCCCCCAGCCCCGCCCTCTCAGTTAACCCCCTTCCCACTCTGGTTCCTCCCCCCACTTTCTGGCTCCCACGCCTTCCCCTCCCCCTGGTGTCTCCAGCAGCTTTCATCTCCACAAATTCTGTTCGGCAGAGAGTCCCTGAACTTTCTAATTGAGATCAGAGATAAATATAGTGGAGAAGGAAGGAGGGAGAGGGAGGAGGCCTAGTTTTAATTTGCAGCATTTTCCATTAATAACAACTTCTAATTAAAAAGTCTCCCATCTCCCAGCCTAAGTCCAAGAGAAAAGCCTCCTCAGGTCTGTCTGGCTGGAACCTTTGTGCCGGCGAGTTTGGAGTACGGATTTCTGCACCAGCTGAGCCCTCGCTGCCAGAAGCCATAATTAAGCTGGGGAAAGGGAAAGGAAAAAAAAAAAAAAGAAGAAAAGAAAAGAAAGAAAGATGTCATCTGAGACCATCAGGATCTTCCCTGACTGCAGTGCTAGAAGGCGGCTGCACACCTCCCGTGGACAGCCGTGCTCCCTGGGCCCTTCCTTCGAGGAGCTGGCCAGGCCAGATGGGCGAGGAGGCAGGCCTCGAAGTGGCTGGGGAGATTTCTAAGTTGCAGGAGCGAAGTGTCCAGCAGGGGAGGGCAGAAGCAGGGAGCTCTGAGAGACACCACTCTCTCTGCCTCCACTTGGGTTTACCTACCCCATCTTTTCTCCCTCTCTGAGTCCCAAATTTCCTCTGCAAAAGCCCTGCCCTTTAGTGGTTTTGGCACCTGTGTGTGTGTGTGTGTGTGTGTGTGTGTGTGTGCACGTGTGCCCAAGTGTGTGGAGAGGGCGTGCTGCTGCTGCTGATGGACGAGCTATAGCTCTTAATAGTCTCAGATAGTAGGGTGTGCCATTTAGTATTGATCCAAATACATGTACAAGTGTATTTTTTCTCCAGAAACATTTTGATGCCTTTGCAGCTAGCTGAACAGAAGTAGGCACTCAGTGAACAGCTGTGAGTAAACGCAGGGCCGCCCGAAGCAGAAGGAGCCTCCGCGAACTTCAGTCTCCTGGCGGACGGCTCCTCAGCACCCACACTGGGCTGTGTAATGGGCATCCCACACGGAGTGTGTCCAAACTCGCTCCCCCCGCCGGAAGTGCCCCCACGCAGCCTTCTCCTGTCTCGGTTAAAGGCAATTCCATCCTTCCTTCCTTCCGGTTGCTCAGGCCAGGGATCTTGGCGGCATCCTTGAGCTCCTTCTCCCTCTCACATTGTGACATCCTCTACCCATGAGGAATTCTTGTTGGCACTGCCTGTCCCCAGATCGACAGAGATGACCCCCCCCCCCCCCCCTGTCCACGCCACCACCACCTGCTTTCTGGAGTGTTTCAGTAGGTTCCTGGCGGCTCTGTCTGCTTCCACTCTGGTCCCCAAAGTCTGTTGGGAACCAGCAGCTGGAGGGAGCCATTTAAAGCTAAAGCCAGATGATGTCCCGCCTCTGCTCAGATCCCTTTAGCAGCTTATTTTCTCACCTTTCAAGAGTGCCTCCCAGAAGTCTGCCTGAAGCCTCCAGCCCCGTAGGCTCTGGCCCCTTCTTACCGCTCTCACTGTCCAAGTCCGTTTATGCTGTGAGAACAAAATATCATAGACTGCGTGGCCGATAAACAACGGAAATTGATTTCTCACAGTTCTGGAGGCCGGGAAGCCCAAGTTCAAGGTGCTGGCAGGGTTGGTGTCTGGAGAAGACCCGTTTTCCAGGTCATAGATGGCCGTCTTCTCAGCTATGTGCTCACATGGTCGAAAGGGTGAAGGACCTCTCTGGGGTCTCTTTTATAAAGACGCTAATCCCATTCATGAGGACCCCCTCATAACCTAATCACCTTTTGAAGATAAATACCATCACACTGGGTATTAGGATTTAATAAGGATTTGCGGGGGCGGGGGGTGGAGGAGAGATAAACATTGAGTCTGTTGTACTTTACCTCCTACTACGATCGCCTCGGTCCCCTTCCTGCCACCTGGTCTCTTTGCCACTTCTTGGGTATGCTAGCACACTCCTGCCTCAGGGCCTTTGCAACTGCTCTTCCTTTGCTTGGAAGGCTCTTCTAAGTGCCCACACAGCTCAACCCTTCACCACCTACAGGTTCCCTTCACACCAATCCTGTTCTGACCACCCTGCTTAGAACTGTTACCCTGCCTCACTCCAGCAAGCTAGTCCTTCCTTGCTTTATTTTTTTTAATAGCACTTACCACCTTCTGATATATGGTTTTATTATTTATCTTATTTATGTCTCTTCCCCCTCTCCCCCACCCCACTGGAAGGTGAGCTCCACGAGGGCAGTGGATTCTGTTTACTTTGTTCACTGCCATTACCCCAGCACCTAGAAGAAGATATGCAGTGGCTCAATAGACCATTTCTTGAATAAATAAATGATTGAATGCACGAATGAATGCGAGTGAGCTAAATGGTCAAGTTGAAGTCAAGGTTTACTTTTCTGGGCACCACAGCCAAACGCCACCCAACAAAGTCCCAGCCCCTGGGAAGGGGAAAGCCATTCTTATAAGAGGAGCTTGGGAGCCTGTGGAACCTGAGTCTGAAGTCTAGCTTTGTCGTTTGAGAATGCGTGACCTCGGGTAGTCACTTAACTTTGCTGAGCCCCCAATTTCTTCATTTCTAAAATGGGGATAATGATAGGGTCTCTCTTGTAAGGGAGTTGGATGGAATCAATCAAAGCAATGATATAAAAGAAATACTTATCCCTGGCCCAGTTTATACAAGGGCTCAGCACATGTTAGCTGGTAATTGTGGTGTGATTTTGTTGTCGACAGGGGCCACCTCGTCAAGCAGCAGTGACTGTTGACCATGAGGAAGCAAATGCAATCTTCCAGAGAGAGGGACTTACTATTAAGAAAAAGCTGACCAGCCTTGGTCAGCCCCTCCAGGAGCACAGTTCTGGGATCGCTCTTTTAGGAAATGAATATAAATTAATGGAAGCTGTTAAGAGGAAAATGATCAGGAGAGTAAAAGCAAAAGGGCTCACAGCCTTACCTAGGATGATTATTAGCAAGAGCTGGTTTGTTTAGCATCGTGGTGAAGAAGTTATCGTCTACAACATGGATTGGTGAATATTTCTATAAAGGGCCACGTAGTAAATATTTTAGGTTTTGCATGTCATTTGGTCTGGGTCACAGCTACTTGGTTCTGCTGTTGAAGTGTAAAAACATCTGTAGACAATGCAGCTATGTTTCAATAAAGCTTTATTTATAAAAACAGGCGAGGGGCCAGATTTGGCCCCTGAGCTTATAGATTGCTGATCCCTAGTCTCTAGGATCCCATCATAATATGGCTGAAAAAGGTGTCTGAGAGAAGACAGAATTATTCTGAGGGTCTGCAAAGGGGAGAAGTGGGGCTAGAGTATAGAAAGTATAGGTCTGTAGATTTTGTTCCTTTTAAGGAAGATGATTAACCAGCCAGTTTCTGGCCGAGCCCAGTCCAAATGGGCTGCCCTGGACAGAAGGCTGTGAGTCCTTATCTGTGAATTTATTCAGACAGAAGCTAGGGCAACTTGGAAGAAATGTTGGAAAGTATATTCAAACATTGAGTAAGTGGCTAATATAATCCTTTGGGACTTTCAAAATCCCTGACTATTGGGATATTCTAAGGCATATGCATATTGACATTCAAGGAAACAAAGTCACAGATTTGGTGCCTCTCCAATGAGTGGGCCATTGAAATGTGCAGACTGAAGACAGTTTTATTTTCTAATTATATCACCAGACAGATTCTGTGTACATGCTTATGGGTGAAAATCAATGAGAATGCATTGTCAACTTCATTTAGGACATAATCAATCTCACTACTGGTTTGGGTCTCTCATGAAGACCCAAACACTGACCATAAACTGTAGACACTCCTGCTAATAAAATAGCATGAAGAATGTATCAAAATGGCAAACACTTAGCACAGGGCCCTCTATTCCTCCCACCCCTATGCATGCAAAATATTGCTAATTGATCTTGACTCTCCCTGAAACTTGGCCTCAAATAGTTAAGGTTCTAGAATTTTTTAATAACAGAGACTCAAGGCCAACTGTCCGGTTGAAACAGAGGTGAGTTTTGGGGTCAAAGCTGAATTATGTTGAGGAGTGGAGGAAAATATGACTGAGAACTCCAAATGCCCCTCCCAAAGGATCCACCTTGGTCCCCCACTGCCCCAGAATCTTTCCCAACATGTTGCTGCAAGCAGCTACCGTCAATTTATTGGAGGCGGATCTTTATCATCTTTGGTTTAGAAAGTTTAAGGGCAACAGTTGACATTTTCTATAACCTCCTAGAAGTTGATCAGTGGATAGTAAGTTGGTAACTGGGGATTCTCTGTTGAGCATCTTGTACGGGAAAAATCAGGAGGATGGCATCGCTCTGACTCATTGACATCATGACATAGAAGACATTGAAGACATTGATAGACATTGAAGACAACTAAAAATTTTAGGGTGGGGACTTATCCTTGGGTCAATACCCCGAGTCAGGTGCTCACAGATTTGGGTCAATAACCCGAGTCAGGTGCTGACAGTGGGTGATGAGTTGGCGACCCCTATTCACCTGACCTTTTTCTAGGTGCTAAGATCCCCTGTGTTCATGCCCAAGCAAGTTGTAGGGCTGAAGACAAGATCTTTGAGAGGATGGGACTCTGATGACAGACACGGGAGTGGTGCTCTTAGCCATGTGTCCCTGCTTTATGCTGAATATGGGGTGGAGGAAGGAAAGCAAGGGTGGGAGTGGAGGTAGTGCATGTTCAGGGAAATGGGAAATGTTCCGAGTGGGAACACCTTTCAGGAGGGCAGCTCCAGGAGTAGAGGATTTGGGGGTTGAAGTGGAAATAGCCAGGGTCTTGTCATAGAAGGTGGTAACAAACATGAAATCCCAAACGTCAAGATGATGTAAATGTGGAATAGGCAGCACGAGTAGCCATTGGAAGGGTTGGTTGCATGTTGGAAGCAGATATGGAATTGGCTGGCTGGGTGGCTGGCTGGAGAAGGCCGAGATGGTAAAGGTGCTTGTGTTTATATCACGCAGAATAAAATATGAAGACACCTTCATAGCCCATGTTTTCTCAATCTTGGCATTATTGGCATATTGGAACAGATAATTCTTTGTTGTGGGGTATTGTCCTGTGCACTACCTACTAGATGCTGGTGGCACTTCCCCCTTCCGGCCTTCCTGGTTGTGAAACCACACATGTCTCCAGACATCGCTGAATGTCCCTTAAGGGCTTTTTGCCCCCAGCTGAGAAACACTGTGTAGCCTGCCTGGCTGAGGTTCCTAGTGCATCTTTTGAGGTATAGAGGAGACCTGCTAGTCCAGACTGGATTGGGGGATCTGGCGGAAACAGAAGAACCTTGTGGACCTAGAAATTTGCTAATTTAAAAGCTTAAGACAGGTTCCCTCAGATCAATCGCCACCTTCCTTGGCTTCCATCTTCTTGATTTAGAGGTTCTGTCTCCCGTGTTCCCATCATGTATCACACATACTCCCAATAAAGCTACTAATTTCTTATATTGCCAATTATCTGTATGCTTTTACCCCCACAGGATTTTAAATCCCTCTAGGGCAAGACTAGGTTCTTTTATCTTTGTGTTTCCAGAACCTAGCCCAGTTCTTGACATATAGAAGTTGCTTATTAAAGGTTTTCCAAGCACATGAATGAAGGAATGAAGTAGTGATTTGGGGATTGCTCCCTGGACCTCTGGCACCACAAAGGCCCCAGAGGCAGGGATCCTGAATCATCAGCAGAGCAGATATCGAAACGGAAAATGATGAGTCCTCTTCTGGAAAAGCCTAAGTCAGCCTGGGAGTGAGGCTTCTGAGTCACTGAGGAGAAATGGACTCTGGGCGGGGGACAATGGGCTGAGCTTGGGTTTGGGACCAGGCCAGGGAGGCAAAGTGGGTAGGTCTTACCCAGAATCCCATGCCCTCTGCGTGGCCCACAGTAGTGACACTGACACTGATGCTGATAGGCTACCTGTGCAGCCTCGTGTCCCCTGCCCCCGCCCCCCCCCATGTTGCTGCTGCTACCCTAGCCCAGCAGCTGGGAGCTCATCCACCAGTTAATGGACCTCTTGAAGAGGGCCTGAGCCAGGAGCCATCAGTACATCTCCCTACCCAATGGTCCTCCTGAACCAGTGATTTCAATTAAAGGACCATTACCATGAAACCCTATCCAGCTCCAGCTCCCATCGGCCAGCGGGAGGCCTTCCTGCTCCCTGTCCCAGGCCCTGCTCTGTGGTTAACGAGCAGCCCTCTCACTGGGGTCCACTGCCTTTGCTAAAACACGGCAGCTGCTGCTAATAAACAAACATATTGATCATACAGATATGGGATGTCAGGGACTTAATTCATGAATGAAGTGAGCTTTAAGAGTGCCCAGTGGGATCTGGCTCCATTTAAAGGGCCAGCAGCTGCCTGAGTTCTTTGGAGTTGGGCTCCAACACAGGCCAGGGAAGGAGCCTCTCTTTGGCCTGTGCTTGTGGGCATGAAGTGGAGTCTTCTACCCCATGGTTACCACCTGACCTGGTCCCCCACCTTCCTTCTCCAGAATCTTCTTTCCCGCTCGGACCTAGTCACGTGAGGCTGGAGTGTTCTGTTTTCTGATAGAGCGAGGGCTGGGACCAGAACGGGCTCTCGGGCTCCCTACCCCCAATGATGCTGATAATGGCCTCAGTCTTGGCAACTGGTCTTCACTGGGACCCGCCATCTCACTGGAGCAGAGGGTGTAAGAGCACTGGACCCCTGATGAAGGGTCCACATGGGGATGCCAGAGGTCCTAGACATTCCCTAATGCAACCATTCCCAAACCAGACCGACCACCCCCTCATCAGTGTTAGCATACAGTCAGTAGCAAGACTCTGGAGCCAGACCTCTGGGCTTTGACCCCAGCCCTGCCACTCACAGGCTGTGTGACCTTGAGCAAGTTTCTTAACCTCTCTGTGCCTGATCTGTATAAAGGGAAATGTATTGCTATGGAGATTAAAATGAACCAATATGTGCTGTGCCTACAGGAGTGCCTGGCTCAGAGTTAAGTGTTTAGTACCAGTGTTGCCCTTGGCCTTGGCCCGCCGTGATGGCTGATGACCTTCCCTGCATGCCTCCCCCTTCTTCCAGGTACCACGCAGGGAAGTTATTTCAGGGCAGCACAGCATGCTATAAAGCCCGTTCCTTCCCTTCCCAGTGCCCAGGTGGGCTGTTCCAGCCCCTGCTGTGTCCCAGCTGCCCCCTGGAAGTTCAGGGTGGCTCCTGCCTCTGGGATGAAACCCAGCTGACCTGAGCCTTCCCAGGGCTAAGCCTCTGATCATTTCCACCCCTGGACTACGTTGGGGAAGGGCAGGACCTCCGGCCCCTTTTTCCCTTCAGCTTTGTCTAGAGCTAAGTGACCCAATATGGTAGCCACATGCGGCTTCTGACATTTAAATGAATTAAAATGAAATCTAAAAAAATCTAAAAGGTCCTCAGTCACACGAGCTCTATATGGCCATTGTACCAGGCAGTGCAGATTATAGAACATTTCCATCTCTGCAGAAAGTTCTGTCAGTGTTGTTCTGGAGACTGCATGACAAGAAGGGAGTCGCCTCTGCTCTGCTCTTCAAGCCCCAGCTGCCCGAAGTGCGGTCCGTGGACCCCGGCCTCGGCTTACCTGGAAACTTACTAGAAACACACCCTCTCAGGCCAAAGCCCGGAGTGACTGAGCCAGAGCTTGCATTTTAACAAGATTCCCCTGTGGTTGGTGTGCATGTTACGGTTTGAGAGCTACTGCTGTAAACTTCAGTCTCCTGTGATGGAGAAAGGGAACCTTGTGGGATTCAGTGGGGTTACGCCATATAATGTTCTTGCCAAATGGAAAATGCTCAGTAGACGCTAAGCCCCTTACCCCATGTCATCTGTCCCAATGGAAGGGCCAGCGAGTCTGCCCGTCATTGAGCCCTAGGACCAGGGGTTTTGTGGAGACTGGAGGTGACCACTGGTTGCCCTTCACTGCTGGAGAGACAGTGCCTGAGTTTAGGAAGGGACCCTGCATCTCCTTCCCGCACTGTGCAGGTTTGCCTCCCGGAGCCTTGGATGGAAAACCCTTAAGGCCAATGGCTCAAGAGATGCTGATCAGGTGCGATATCAGATTTGGCACTGAAGGGCTGGGGACCCAGGTTCCAGGGAATGTTGTCTTTGGCTCACAGCACAGTGATGGATAAATGAGCAAACATTGTTTTAATGCCGTGTGGAAAGGCACAGGGGAGAGTGATGTCCAGGTGGCAGCGTGAGCCCAGTGGCGCTTGGCCAGGGCTCAGGGAGAGTGCCAGGGAGGGCTTCCTGAAGCCTTGGTACTTCGTCCAGATGAGCTGGTTGCAGAGCAGGGTTGGCAGGGGAGACATGGTGGGCACAGCGGGCAGAGGGAGGCTGCAGAGCAAAGGGATGAAGTTCTAGGGCACATAGGGAGGCACACAGTGCGGTTCTGCAGGAGGATGAAAGGCAAGGGTGAATGGAGTGGACAGCAGAGCCTGGTTGAGGCTGGAGGTGGGCAGGAGTTCACACAAGGGGTCACATCTGCCATGCCCAAAACTGTCCCATAGTTAGGAAGTTACCGAAGGATTTTAGGCAGAGGAAGAAGAAGACTGCATTTGAGAATTGGAAAGGTCATAGAAGCCATGCTTTGGACAAGATGCTGGAGGCCAGGAGGTCATTAGGAGCCAGTGTACAAGTTCAAGGAGGGAAGATACAGGCCTGGGTTCTTGTGGCTGGGCTGGGGTCGGTGGGGAGAGGAAGAAGAACTGTGAGGACAGGCAGTCAACGTTAACCCAACAGCCCTGTGTCTCATTAATTTTGAATTTGTGATTGCTTTTTTGAAGGCCTGAGCTGAGGTTTACTTGTGCTCAGACATCTTTTTTTTTTTTTTTTTACAAAGGGCATAAGCCCCCCAAGTCTAACAAACACCGTGAAAGCTGTTTTCAGAGGGATATCTATAGCCATAAATGCCTTCGTTTGTAATGAAGAGAGACCCTCTGCTGGGTTCTCCCTACAAAGGGGTAGTGTTTGGGAATCCTTGTAAGAAATTAGAGGAGGAACGTTGAATAAACTAAAAAAATAGAGGAAATGATATTAATAAAGATAAAACCAGAAATTAATGATATGAAAATGAAAGTACGTTAGAAAGAATAAACAAGACCAAAGCTTGCTCCTTGAAAAGATTGGTGAAAGGGATGAATCTGGCTTGAGAGCCTGATTAGGGGAGGGAGAGAAAACAGAGATGGTATAAATTAGCTGCCACAGCAGGATGGTCGGGAGGAAATTGGAAATGCTTGAGATTCAGAAGCCGCCCCAACTCTTCCCACACCACGAGTGGTGACAGCCTCCCCAGTCCTCAACTCAGCCCTCGTTCCCGAGAGCCTGTGGATACAGCAATATTTGGGGACTATCATTCTCCTTACCAACATGAAAAATAACAGTGACTCACATTTATCTAGCTGCTTTCTATATGCCAGACACTGTGCTGCCTACTTTGCCTGGGTTTTATTTTGATCCCTCCAGCATTTGAACCAGATGGATCTGGGCGTGACACCACACCCATTTTATAGACGAGACCATCCAATTTAGCATGGCCGGGTCATTGGCCCCAAGGCCCTCCGTCTGTCGAGAGGCAGCCCGGCACCCGGGGCCCCCACACTTCATCCTTGCACGACACAGCCCTGGGAAAGCGTATCTGAAGGTAGTAGGTGCTTTGCTGCCCAGCGAGGGGAGCTCTGGGCCTCAGGTTCTAGTCATGGCCTTACCACTTAGACACTCAACTTGGGAGAGTTGCTGAGTCTTTATGGGGCTCAGTCTACTCTTCTCCCCCTCTCTCTCCTTCTTCCTTCCTTCCTCTCCCTTCCTCTCCCTTCCTCTCCCCTTCCTCCCACAGACTCTGCACTCAGCATGGAGCCCGATGCCAGGCTCAATCTCGTGACTCTGAGATCAAGACCTGAGCCGAAATGCAGAGTCAGACGTTCACTCCCCTGAGCTACCCGGGCGCCCCAGATTACTCTTCTTTAAAATAAGGGAGTTGGACTGGGACCCTGTGATTTTTAACATTCTTTTGTGGCTTTCTTTATTTTTTATTTATTTTTTTATAAAGATTTTATTTATTTGACAGACAGAGATCACAAGCAGGCAGAGAGAGGAGGAAGCAGGCTCCCCGCTGAGCAGAGAGCCTGATGCGGGGCTCGATCCCAGGACCCTGGGACCATGACCTGAGCCGAAGGCAGAGGCTTAACCCACTGAGCCACCCAGGCACCCCTGTGTCTTTCTTTCTTTATTTTTTTTTTTAAAGTAGTCTTAGGGACACCTGGATGGCTCAGTCCGTTAAGCATCCCACTCCTGATTTGGGGTCAGGTCATGATCTCAGGGTTGTGGGATCAAGCCCAGGATCGACTCCGTGCTCAGCAGAGTCTCCTTGTCCCCCTCCCTCCAGCCCTCCTCCACCCCCACCCCCACCCCCACCCCGCACCTTGCACACTCACGCTCTCTCTCTCTCTCTCAAATAAATAAATAAATATTAAAAAAAAAAAAAAAGAAATGTTCCGTATTCAGACATCATCACTCATTCAGGTGAGCCTCAGCTTTCAGTACCAAGTAGTGAGATACGTATCTTCCAGCGCTGTGATCTTACCTTCCGCAGTGGATGCCCTGGCAGCCCTCTAAATACACAGACCAGAAGACAGATTGCCACGGTGGGGAGACCATAGGCGTGGCAAATGGCAGGATTGCCCTTAGATCTGGCAGCCCGGGCTCCTGTCCCACCCCTTACCCGCTTGGTCCCCTTCTGGCTGTGCCCCTCCCCCGGGTGCTAAGGGGAACCCACACTCTCTTCTTGACTTCGCTGCCTGGATGCTCTGAGCCTCCTTCCCGGGTCTGTGCAGGCCTCAGCTCCTGGGCCACTTCCCCAGGATGGAGTCCTTGGTGTGTGCACCTCCAACCCGGGCGGTGTCCCTTGGTGAGGGGGGCACGTGATGGGCTGTAGATAGAACCTGGCTTGGCAGGACTTGCCTTCCACAGGCAGGAGGGCCCCAGGCCCTGTGTGGTGTGCGAAGAGAAGGGGGGGCTAGGGCAGGGGTTCCCTTCAGAAATCTTGCCCTGTTACATGGTACTCTAGAAGGTGTTAATAAAAGGGAAATGTAGTTGTGTGGGAAGAGTTAAGTCCCTACAAAGGACACATATACATGCAAACGACAGGCAAAAAATGAGAGGTCCCAGGACGAGGCAAGCTTTATGCTTAGGGGGCTGGGTCAGGGTAAATTCAGGTGCTTGCAAAAAGAATCCGTCTGGAGGGGGCCGGACTGCCTAAAAGAGGGAAAACCAGAGTTTAGGGGCAAAGGTTGGGAAACCAAACCTATAGAAACCTATCCTGCTTTCTGATCTCGCAACCAGCTCGCAGCCCTGGGCCACGAGAGCGGCTCTCCACGGAGCATTCGGCTCTTGGAAGAGACCTGCCAGGATTCACTCACTCCCCCGTGCATTCCTCAGCAGATATTTATGGGATCTCTCCCATGTGTGAAGCAGTGCCCGGGACAGTGGTGGACAGGACCAGACCCAGCCTCGTGATGGTGGCGAGCGCTGATGGAAGAGCCTAGCACACAGGTGTCGATCCTGCAAGTGCTTGCGAAGACCACCCCCACCGCCCCACCCCCGGGGGAGAGACAGGGCCAGGGTGCCAGGGGGTGGTGCATGCAGCACGGGACCTGGCTGCAAGGGGCTTTTCCCGAGGAAGTGGCATTTGCCGCTGGTACAGTGTGTGCGGCGGCTGGGGCCCCGCAGAAGCCAGTCTGCCCAGAGGTGAGGCATGAAGAGGACTGGAGGGCACGAAATTCAGGGGTGGGGGTCTGGGAGACACCATGAGCTTGGTTTTGGGCCCGTTGACTTTGAAGTCCTTCAAAGATTTATTCTGAAGCAATAGCCAATGTGAAGCGTTGCAGGAACGGGACAAAGGACTCTTGCTTGTGTCCCCTCCTGCCAAGGCTAACTACTGGGGGGCTAGCCTTAACCGCAATTGTCCCATTGCCCTGAAATCCACCCCCACAAAGACACTCTTCACTCCCACCACCAGGAAATAACCGACAAGCTCTATCCATGTCACACCAGCCGGCTCATCTCGGCCTTTCCCCCATCTTGGCCCAAGATCCCATCCAGGAACATACATGACCTTTGGGCACCACACTGTTTCGTTCTCCTCCAGTCTAGAATGTTCTCTCAGGATTTCCCTGACATTCAGGTGCCGTTTGGAGATTACAGGCCTATCCTTCAGTAGGATGAACCTCACCCTGCATTACCATGAGGCTTGCTATTTCCTCATGACAAAATTCAGCAAAATTCAGTTTTTTTTTTTTTTAATATGGAGGCTTAATTTATATACAGTCATATTCATCCTTGTAAGTGCACGGTTGTGTGAGTTTTGACAAACGCATAGGACTGTGTAGCCACCACAATAGATAAGTAGAACATTTCCATTCAGAGCTGGCTTCATGGACACGTGGCCTGGGTGGTGGCCTAAGGCCCTGGGGTGAGAAGGGCCCTGTGCTTGGTGTAATGCTTTCCTCTCACTGGGTTGAACTTCTTAATCATTTTCGAACAAGGGCCCTGCATTTTCATTTTGCATTGGGCCCTGCCAATTCTAAAGCTGGTCCTGCTTCCCATCATTCCGAAAAGTTTCGCCCTGCCCTTCTCCCCACCCCGGGCAACAACACCAATCTGTTTTCTGTTCCCATAGCTTGCCTTTTCAATGGAACCCTACAGTGTGCAGCCTTTTGAGTCTGGCTTCCGTCCCTTAGCATGACGCGTTTGAAATGCATCTCCGTTGTCCCACACAGCAATTGTGCGCTCCTTTTTATAGCTCGGTATTATTCTGTGACATGGATGTCTCACGGTTTGCTTCTGTCATTTGGTCGAAGGACGTTTGAGTCGTTTCCCATATTTAGAGATTATGATGAAAGTCCCAAGAAGTGTTCATATATAGGTTTCTGTGTAAACATGTTTTTATTTCTCTTGAATAGAGCGATAATAAAGAGAGAGGGGCTGCCAGGTCGAAGGGTAAATGTATGTTTAACTTTATAAGAAACCGCAAAACTGTTTTCCAGAGTGGCCGTGCCCTTTGGTGTTCCTGCTACCAATTCACGAGAGTTCCGGCCACCCGCATCGTTGCCAGCACTGGGTGTCGGCAATCTGTTTTTATTTTAGCCATTTCAGTAGGTATGAAGTGATTTAAATATTGCGTTTGCCTAATGACTAATGATGTTGAGCATCTTTTCATGTGCTAATTCACCACTTGTATATCTTCCTTTTTGAAAAAAATAATTTTTATTATTAAAAAAGATTTTATTTATTTATTTATTTATCTGAGATCACAAGTAGGCAGAGGCAGGCAGAGAGAGGGGGAAGCAGGCTCCCCGCTGAACAGAGAGCCCGATGTGGGGCTCAATCCCAGGATCCCAGGACCCATGATCCCAGGATCATGATCTGAGCCGAAGGCAGAGGCTTAACCCACTGAGCCACCCAGGCACCCCACTATGGGTGTTTCTAGAAGAAGGGTACCGTCAAGATTGTCAGACACAGTTGGGAGATCAAGTAAGGCGAGGACCGACTGAGCAACATGGAAGTCATTGATGACCTTAGCTGGAGTTACTGGTATGGAATGACAGAGAGCGGCTAGTAGTCGCACCACGCCAAATGTAGTCACGCTACTTGTTAGAGTATTGAGACATGTCTGTATTGATTATAGCCACCACCTAAGCCCCTTTAATGACCCCCACCACCCCAGCCCACCGGCTCTTTCCCTGGCCCCCTCTGCACAGCCCAGCAACACAGTCACCCTCCCCGCCAGCAGGGTGTCTCAAGAACCCTGCCAGAATCCTGGGGTTAGTTGGTAGGTTTCCAGGCCATATTGGTAATTAAGTTTCTTGTGAGCCGCTGCTGTGGATTGAGAAGTGAGTGGGAAGTGGAAAATCTGCAATAGTAACAATGCACAATTCGTTATAGAACTTTGCTTCTGAAGCGGAGGAGAGAGACAGGCAGAAGCTGGTGACGATGTGAGGCCCGGAGTGTGTGTGTGTGTGTGTGTGTGTGTGTGTGTGTGTGTGTGTGTGTTGCGGGGGGGGTGTTAGAGGATTTCTGTTGTTCTTTTTCAGGTGAGAAAGACTTGAGTATATCTCGTGTCGAAGGGAAGGGCCTGAGCCTATTCGGCTGGATGCAGATGCTCTGTAGTCTGCATGAACATGACATTGACATGTTTTTCGATGTGCATTAGTAAATCGGAGTCCAGTTTGTGGACCCGTTTGAAGAACTCGACGGATGGCAGTTGTTGCCAAATGACAGATTAATACTCAGTGTGTTAACATGTCGAGTTTCAGAGCTTTGGTGAATTTGCTGATGCAAAAGTTACCTTGGGAGAGCCACTAGCTTCCAGTTACGCCTTTTGGGTATCATCCCAGCCTCCCTGCTAGAGATCTGTTGGATCGTCTTCTTCCCTTTTTTTTTTTTTTTTAAGATTTTATTTATTTATTTATTTTTCAGAGAGAGAGAGAGAGAGAGAGCGAGCGTGCCCAAGCAGGCAGAGTGGCAGGCAGAGGCAGAGAGAGGAGCAGGCTCCCTGCTGAGCAAGGAACCCCATGTGGGACTCGATCCCAGGACTCTGAGATCATGACCTGAGCCGAAGGCAGAGGCTTAACCGACAACTAAGCCACCCAGGCATCCTGATCTTTTGGATCTTCTTGACTGTCCTCCCCTCCCCCAACAAATCTAGGCCAAGCAGGACCATGGCTCCATTTCTAGAGCAAGCTCCAGGGGTTCCCTGCTGATTTAGGCGATGGTGTGTGTAGGTCCCCGACTACTGGTTAAGATATGGTTAAGACTGCCAAACCAGCTTGAACCAATGTAAGGAAGACAGCAATGTGTGCCATCAGCAGTACCAACGGTATGCTGGGAGCCCCGCGCGGGTAGACAGGCTCTGCTGGGGGCGGTAAGTACTGCCTGCAGCATGATGGCTCTCTCCCCCCCAGCCCCTCATCTCGTCTCCGGGGACTCCATGGGTCCTCATTCACCTGCGTTCCAGGCCTGAGCAAGCTATATCCTGGGATGGCATCTCTGGACATGTCCTTCCATTTGTACAGCTGTGCTGGATCAAGATGGGGTCAGACGTGCGCGCCCCCCCCACCTTGCCCCAGGACTAGGACCTAATCCATTCTCTTCCCTTAGACTCTTTTTGGACCCTCTAAATGCAAAAGTCCCCTTTGCCCACCTGCTCCCATGTGATTTCTCTCTGCTACACCCATGTTAGTGACTGAAGGGTTAGTGGCTTTTCCCAGGTCGGTTTTCCAAGTCTTCCCAGGGAGTCCTGTTACTGCCTCCTTCACTAGAAAGAGAGAAAAACACAAACTTCATTCCTTTAATGAAGACGTTTCAATACAGAAAATATTTGCTTCATCCCAGGGAGGAGGCCAAGTTTCCCTTTAGGACCCCATGTTCTGTAGACGTCCACGAAGCTCTCTGCTCACGTTGACTTGCGTGTCTCTGAGGTTTCCTTCCCTCTCTGGACGGGTGGGTCGACCCTCCCTTCTCCCCTACCCCCAGCCAGCAAAGGAAGGAGTTGTACTGGACAGGGCAGAAGGCCTCTTCTAGCTCTGCTGACGTACCAGGCTTTGTCCTTTGTGGTTCGTACGCACTCTGAGCCAAGGGCACCCCAGCACCGCCAGGCCCGGCACCCACCTGAAACAGCCACCCACACGGGACAGCATCACGGGAAGCCACCCCGGTCTTGCGGCATTTCAGTCTCAAGGTTACAAAGTAAGGTTAATGGGAAATAATGCCTCCTCATCATTTTTAACCTTTCTGAATAATGCCTCTGTGCATAAGCCAGAGGTTTTTATTCTAAAATCAATTGTGCTTATTGTGCTCTTTGGAAAAATAAACGAGAAGCCGGGGTGGGGGGGAAGAAGTGGGATCTAGGGTTTACTAACACGAAGAGGCTGGAGCGGGGTGTGGGGACGAGACCGCTGTTGTCCTACAGGATGGGGTTGGCAGCCCAAACCTCGGGTGGTTGCTGTGGAAGAAGAGAGCTCCTCACGCTACAAAAATGCACCACAGATGTGGGCAGCACAGCTGTCTCCGATTACCCTCAGGCGCCCCGAGAGCCTCCATCCCCACCCTGGGGAATCTGGGGCCCTCATCCCGTCGAAGGGCTTCTAAGTCACAAAAAGCAAATGTCAAATCCAGCTTTAGCCACTTATAAGCTGTGTGGCCTTGGGAGGGTCACTCGATGTCTTCTCTGTTGGACCGCACAGAGTTCACAGGGTCACGGGAACCACAGGAACGCTGAGCCAGGATAGCTGATAGCTATACCTATAGTAGTGTTCGGGCCCATGGCTTGGGAAACCCTAGGTAGGCTCCCTTCTAGGGGAGCAGGTGGCCACATGGATCACTGATTCGGAGAGCTGGTCATCTAAGCGAATGAGGCCAAGCTTGGGGATGCAGGAGGAGGTATAATACCCGTCAGACCCCAGGTGGTTGGGAGGCTGCTTTGGGCAACTGTGGACTTGGGATGACAGCACTTGGAAACCTGCTGTGCTTGGCTCCAAGGTGTCCCCGCTGGGTTTTCTGGGGAGCCGCACACCACCCACACAAGCCTGCATGGACGTGGGACCACATGCATGTCTACCATGCCGGGTGCACAGGGCCCCATGGCAATGCTCAGAACCTCACTGCTCCCCCAAACCCACTTCCACTTCTTAAAGGAGAAAGGATGGGAGCTCTTTCTGTTGTTTGCCGGGGGAAGCCACGAAGAGGGTGGACCCTGCACTGGGGCTGGCTCCTTCTCGCTAGTGATGTACCACCTTACAGAAGACAGTACCTACCAGCGGCGCCTACGGTGGCTCAGTAGGTTAAGCGTTCGACTCTTAATGTCAGCCCAGGTCATGATCTTGAGTCATGGGATCGGGCCCCACATCGGGCTCTGTGCTGAGTGTGGAGCCTGCTTGAGATTCTTTCTCTTTCTCCCTCTCCCTCTCTCCCCCAACTGGTGCGCACGCGCTCTCTCTCTCCCTAAATAAATAAATAAATAAATAAATACAATTGAAAAAGATAGTACCTACCTACTATATGGCACAGAGCAGGCCCTCCAAGAGGCATGTTAGCTTTTCCTTCCTTTTTTGGTTCCTATAGACATGATCCGAGTGGGGCAGCTTATTTGACAACTGAGCCTCAGTGAAGACAGGGAGATCTTGCTGGAGAGACCACACCCTCAGTTTCTTCCCAGTGACCAGCATTCATCTGTCTTCTGCCCGTCTCTAGGGTTCTCTTCTTCACGACCTATGTCTTAATGGTCTTAATGGGACAGAGGGGTGAGTGAGATGGAGAAAACATAACCGTGTCTTCTGGATTACCTGAGGTTGTCCATGAGGTTTGGTCCATTGGGCTCAGGGTCACTTTCATCCCTTGCCTAGTAAGAGAGGCAAGGGTGAGAGCCGACTTGGGACTGAGGGGCCGATGCTCCTGGGGGGCGGGGGAGACCCTGTGGGGAAATCAGAGACCTAGAGCCATCTCGAAGCTTCTGCAGTGATGTCTAGCTGTTTCAGGAACTCTCTCCACCCACACGGCACCTTCTCCATGCACCATCATTATGTCCTTTGTGGGTGCTGTGTCCTGGGGTGGGGACAGCAAGGCAACCCCGGCGCTCATAGCCACTCAAGCTCCATCTGCAAGAAGCATCTCCCTGTGGCTGTGCCTTTCCTGCCTGCTGTGTGCTTAAGCTTTATGGCTGGAATGGCCTTTCACGTCTCATACCAAAACTTGCCTGCTAATATTTATGTCATCCCACAACTCCAAACTCATCCAAGAAGCAATTTTACTTGGCTAAAAGATATTTATGGCTCAACTTTACCCAGATAGACGACCATCTTGGTGGTTGGGGCCGACACTGCCGGTTGCCTAGCCAACAGACCTCTCTGCACCCCAAATTCTTTCCTGATGGTAGAGATAGCTTTCCACTATATATGTTAATGTTATAGACTCACTAAGCCAATTGGACCCAAGAGGAATTGTGCAGGGAGGCTTCTGAGAACTGTTTTCCTCCTTGATAAAAAGAGGCACAGGAAGGGAATACGTGCACTCTTCTTATTATGAATATAGTTGTGTGAGGATATGATGCCTGGAACCATAGAAGTCACCTTGGGACTGGGAAGAGATGAGGCTAAAGAAAATTGAGGGTCCCCTGGGTGGTTGAGATGGTTAAGTGTCTGACTTCGACTCAGGTCATGATTTCAGAGTCCTGGGGTGGGCCCTACATCAGGCTCCACACTAACTGGGGAATCTGCTTTTCCCTTTCCCTGTCCATGCTCTCTGACTCTCAAATAAATAAAATCTTAAAAAAGAAAGAAAGAAAGAAAGAAAATCAATAGGAGAGACTGGGTGGCTCAGTTGGTCGAGATTCTGACTCTTGGTTTCAACTCAGATCATGATCTTGTGGGTCTGGGGTCAAGCCCTGTGTAGACCTCTGTATTCAGTGGGGAGTCTGCTTGCAGATTCTCTCCCTCTGCCCCTCCCCCCACTTGCATGTGCATATGCTCTCTCTCTCTAAAATAAATAAATATATCTTTAAAAAATAGAAAGAAGATCAATAATGATGGAAGAGGAGAAGGCAAGAAAGAATCTTGTTCTTTGAAGACATTGTGGGATCCCTAGGTAGATCTTTGAACTTCCATGCTTCCGTGACTTGTTAGCTTAGGTAATTACATGCTTTTCTTGATTAACCTTTGTTGGGTTTTCCATTATATGCACACCAAAGGATAGTAACTGATGTACATTCACCTTGCTATCCACTGCCCTGAGCGTGCGGAGCTGTGCGGTATGGAAAAGGGACACTGGGTTAGGCGTCTAGCCCTTCTGTCACCTTCTCGTGTTTGAGTCAGGGTTTGGTGTGAAGCAGCTCAGGGGTTCAGGCTGGACTCTGTTCTTCTTTTTATTTTTTTAATTTTTATGTATTTTTAAAATTTCTTTTCAGTGTTCCAGAATGGACTCTGGTTCTTGATGAGAACTGGAGTGGGTTCAGGGACTAGGCAGCAGGGCACAAGGTCACCCTCTTGACATTGTCCAGGGAGCTACCGTGACCCCGTGCCCACCTAGAAGATGGCGTTCAACTCATAGACCACCTCCAAAAGTCCTTCTCACGTGAGTGAGTGGAAATTGGAACAAGCTGGTTCTTCTTGGCTCAGGGACTGGCCAGGATGAGCCTGCAGTTGGCAGGGCTCAGCACCCACACAGGGCAGGGTGGAAGTCTGAAAAGGCTGAGCTGGGGTGTGGTCTGAGACCATTGGCTCAATTCTGGTCTTTGCTTTTTGAATTTTTTATGCTGTCCCTGCTTTCCATCAGACTGGCTATGAAAAAGTTGTCTATGTCATACTGTGTGCAGGCTCAAATTACCTTTTGAGGAAACGTCTTTGTCTAGAGCAGAGCAAGAGCCTTCACTGAAAGGGCAGGACCCTTAATTTCCCATCTGCCAAATGAAGAACATCTTTTGGAATCGCAGAACATTAGACCTGAGGGCGTTGAGGCCCAAACAGGGATAGATCTACTGTTAGCAGCTAGTTAGTGGAATAGTCAACATTCTGGATGCCCAGTTGCATACCCCCTATGACACTAAGTAACATGTGGATCTATTTCATGGGTGACCAAAGCAGCTGAAATAAAGACATTGGGGAGGGGATACCTGGGGACTCAATTGGTTGAGCTTCCAACTCTTGATTTCAGCTTAGATCATGATCTCGGGGTCCTGGGATTGAGCCCCAAAGGGGGACTCTGTGCTCAGGGGGGAATCTGCTTCAGGATTCTCTCCCTCTCCCTCTGCCCCTTCCCCCACCAAGCATGCTCTCCCTCTCTCTCTCTCTCTCTCTTTAAAATAAATAAGTAAATCTTGAAAAAAATTTAGACATGGGAAGTGTGTTGATGAAATTTAGGGTTGAGGACAGCCAGATTGATCTTATTCTCTTACAGATTCCACAGCCTTCCAACATTTGGGCTCAAGTCCCTGGGAGAAAGAAGATCTCAGAGTTCGGGGGTTCTCAGACATAGGCACGAGAAGGCCTCAGATTTTGATGGGTGCATCTTTTTTGGGTTTAATTTTTACAAGACAACTGTGGGTCTGATTTGTCATCATGCGGGTGAATATTTCATCTCTGCTGTTTTCTGAAAATCAGCCATCTCGCATTGGGGTCCATCGAGAGTGACACCAGGCTTGCCCTTCATTCTGGTGAGGACTGGCGTTAGCAGGAGCTATATGTAGGTAGCTGATGGGCTCTTTTCCCCTGCTGAAGTGGTTTACAGACTACAATAATTCAAGAACTGCTGTCATTCTTTGTGCTTTGTAGGTCACTCAAATGAAAATTTAAGGACCAATGAAGCAATCCATATTTGTCAGGGAAAGAGTGGTGTTAGGAAGTCCTCAGGGGGATAGGCTGAACACCGAGTGACTAGAATAACTTACGCTGGTGTGCTTTGCATACAGATGACCCACGTTTGCCTGTGTGGCCTGTGCACACACCGCCATGTATCTTGTGGCAGCATAGCACCACCCACAGATCACACTGAGACCCGCAGAACGGGGACGTGGTGTGGTGTGAGGACTGTGCACAGACCTCAGAACAGAGCACACCTGGGCCACCATTCCAGCCCACCTGGTTGTCCAGCTAACCTCTTTCCTTCTCTGAGCCTCTCAGTTTCTCCATCTGAAAAATGGGCGTAATTACATCAGTGCCTCCAGGCCTCAGTCAAGGTGAAACGAAATCACTTAGGAACATAGGAGGGCCTCAGTAAGTGCCCATGGCCTTTCTTCTTCCTTTTTCCCTCACAATCTCCTGGCTGCTTGGGGACATTTAACCCCACCCCTTGGAAGGTTGGCGCACCTTAAACTTCACAGTCACGTGGAGAAGACGCAGGGAGCAAAGGGCTTTCCCGGGCGCTTCCCATCCCTGGAGCATCTGCCTCTCGGCAAACAGCAATCCTATTCCTCCTTTCCCCCCCAGGGAACCTGACTTCTGAGACCTTTTTACTTCTGAGACCTGGTACTGCGTATCAGGGTAATAAACGCAATAGCTTCCGCCTCCCGCGTCTTTCCCATGTGCCAGCGGCACGTTAAGTGCTCTGTGCGCTTCCTTCCACAATGCGGGAATGGGCAGCGGCGGTGCAGGGAAACCCAGGCCTGGAGAAGCTGAGTTGCTATGCAGAGGTCCACAGCTGGGAACCGGAGTCAGGCCGTAAGCCCCAGACAGAACCTTGCAATCAAGGGTCCTAGTAAAATATATGACACGCATCCACCGTTTCATTGATGCGGTGTGTACGAGTTTTATGATTGTTGTGAATGGTACCTTGGCATTGAAAATGTGCATTCTAAATCTTAGCCTCTAGCACAACTCGGGTAGATATTAGATGATGTTTGCGCCCTCTCCCCCCGCCCCCCACTGCTTGCTAAAAGGTATGTTTATAAATTGTAAGTATATTACTCAGTGTGTCGTTCCAGCTTCCCTGGGGATCCTGCTAGGAATACAGATTCTCAGGCTTTACTCTAGACCTGCTGATTAGACTCTGGGCGACTTAACAAGTCTCCAGGTGGTTGGGAAGTGTGAGAAGCACTGGTATGGACGTTTCTCTGAGACACTTGGCATACAGCGTTGCAGGAAGATGGAGCATTTAAACCCGTCTTCCCTTGCCTGGTTCAATCAGCTGGGAGGTTCCCGCATTGTGCTGAAGACATTGCAGTGCTCCTGCGTGCTGAGAACCCAGGGCAGACCTGTTATTTTGCTGAGAGCTGATAAATGAAGAACGAACCATTCGTATCTTCTTTGACCAAGATGCTCTCCATCGCCCTTTCATCCAGCAACAATGACAGCAAGCACGGCC
The DNA here is from genome assembly GCF_022355385.1 of Mustela nigripes. Classification (NCBI taxonomy): domain Eukaryota; kingdom Metazoa; phylum Chordata; class Mammalia; order Carnivora; family Mustelidae; genus Mustela; species Mustela nigripes. Next base: position 6,930,272 of record NC_081569.1, read on the forward strand.
ACAGTCTAAGAGATTTAAATACTCAATTAATCAATGGAATATTCCATTAGTGGGATAATCAGTTGCCATTGCCCTGATCTCTAGTTACATCTCAGCTGGGCCTCACAAATTGATTCCTGATGAAGTTCTAATTGACTGGACCATCTGATAAAGGGCCAGTTGGAGTTTATTGAAATACCCTGTGAGCAGTCCCTGGGGCGGGGGTTTTCCTTAAGGGAAGGCAGGGGGGTGGGGAGAGGGGTAGAGGCATGTGATTTATGCCTGGTCCTCACTACATCTTCTCTCCAATACAATGTTTATGGGTCCCAGGTGAGGGGATGAGCGCTCAGAGCTGGAGGACAGGGATGAGGTTGCTCTGAACCCATCCCTGGCTCTGGGTGGCAGGTGGCCAGAATGGGACTTGCCCACCAGCTCTTAGGGCAATGGTTCTCAAACTTGATTGTTCTTTCTTTTCTTTTTAAAGTTTATTTATTTGACACACAGAGAGATCACAAGTAGGCAGAGAGGCAGGCAGAGAGAGAGGGAGAAGCAGGCTCTGTGCTGAGCAGAGAGCCCGATGCAGGGCTCGATCCCAGGCCCCTGAGATCATGACCTGAGCCGAAGGCAGAGGCTTAACCCACTGAGCCACCCAGGTGCCCATCAAACTTGATTGTTCTTAAGACTGACCCAAAAGAACTTAGAATATAGAGTCCGGGTCTTGGTCTCAGATATTTGGACTCTCTGGTCTTGGGTAGGACCTAAGAATCTGCATTTTAATGGACTTCCCATCAATTCTAATACTGGGAGTCTCCAGACCTCCTTTTGAGAAATAGTGCCTTGGAAGCAGCCTGTTTCTCCAGGGCATTGCTTCCTTGGGGCAGTGTCGGTTTCTGAGGCTTAGTGTGTGGGGACCAGTGTGTGTGTGTATGTGTGTGTGGTGTGTGTGTGCGTGTGCGCGCGTACGTACTGTCAGAGGCTCCCAACCTCTTCGTTGCCTAGCACCTCTTTCATTATTTTTTTTTTTTACTTGTTTTGAGTGGTGTTCCCTTCCAAATAATCTACATTTACTACTAGTAGATTTGCCTTCATGTTTGATAGAACAAACTATTCAATTAAAACATTGCAACATCACATTTACATATTTCATTCACTCATTCACTCACTAATTCATCAGGCAGCCTTTAGGGATGATTATGTAGCAGGCGTCAAGGGTATCTTTCTTTTTTAAAAGCAAAATCAGGCAGATACATGGTGCCCTGCTGTGAGGAACTCATACTCCTCTGGGGAGACAGGCAGGAAGATGAAATGTAGCATTAGAAGTCAGTCCAGGACCCTGCTATGGGACCACAGGTCATTTAGGAGGTCTTGTTGCAGGAAAATATATGATATACATTAGGGCTTTTTTTTTTTTGGAAATTTGAAAATAGTTCCCAGATCTCTGTATCTATCTTTGAGAATCCCCCCAGCCCTGGGAGTCCTGGGTGAAATTAAGGCTTTGTCAGCGGAAGGTGCCCCTGGGTAGTCTGTGAGCGTCCCTGGGAATGACTCTTCTCAGTGCCTCCTGTGGGGGTCTGTAGACACTGTGTGGTCTTAGGGGGCTAGGTTTAGATATAAATGATCCAAAGCTTTGCGTTATCTACAAAGGAGCTTGGACTTGTCCCTATTACAAAGGGAAAAAAAGAAATCACGGAAGAGTTTCATGCTGGGAAGAGCCGTGAACAGACATCGGATTTCTTTCCCCCACACCGTATTTTTTCTTTGCCTTCTCTCCTCCCCCTCCCCTTCTCTCCCTCTCTTCTCTCGTAATACACTGTGTGTTTGTGTATCCACAGCCTTGATCTGTGTTTAGATAGAAATGTTCAGTGTTCTTTCTGTGAAAATACATTCTGGTGTTTTGGATGACGTGGCCCAGACTTTAGAGCCTCAGAATGTCTTAATCCGGCCCTGGTGGCTACCAAATGTTTTAATTCCTTCAGACACAGCCCTGCCCCAAAGTGCCACAGGAGCTATGTGGTAGATGGAACCTTTAGTGTGGTTTAACATTCTAGTCCCATTTCCTTTGTCATGATGTTCTGCTTCTGACAGAAACCGCCAACTAGGTCAGAGAATGTTCCCGGCTATGCCTTCACTCACTTACTCTATTAAGTGGTTCCTATGTGTGAGGCACCATGGGGCTGTGACTGTCATTAGGATGTGGTCTTGGCCTTCAGAGACCCGTAGTCAAGGGGAGCAGGCTCTCAGTGGGTATGGGTCCCACCGGCGGGCACTGGGGTTAAATTGAGTTGGGATACGGATGTGCATTCAAGAGCTGAACCACACAGTGGGAAAGGTGTTCCCTTTTGGATCCTTTTACAATCCTTATGATTATTTTCAGGTAAAAGTCTCAGTGTGGTATCAGCTCACTTCTAACACCTCCCCAATACTTGCTAATCTCCCTTTTAAACAGAGAAAAAATAGCAAGTCTCAGGCCCAGAGCTCAAGACAGTCTATAGATTCTAGCTGGACTTAAATAATACTGCTCGACTTTCACTGTATTTGTTTGCTATTTATGGCAAGTGTGAGGATGGTTCCTATGACATGTCAACTTGATTAGGCCATGGGGAGCCAGACATTTGGTCCAGCGTCATTCTGGGTGCATCTTTGAGGATGCTTCTGGATGAGATTGGTATTCGAGTTAGTAGATCGAGTAAAGCAGATTGCCCTCCCCAGCATGGGTGGGCCCTTCCAATCAGTGGAAGGCCTGAAATAGAACCCAGCCAGCCTCTGCCACTTACCCTCCCTCGAGGAAGAGGGAGTTTCCTCTTGCCTTGGGCTAGGACACTGGTATTTTCCGGCCTTCGGACTAGAACTGAAACATTAGCTCTCCTGGGTCTCCAGCTTGCAGATCCTGGGACTTGTTAACCTTCATAATTTCTTGAGCCAATTTCTTTTAATAATCTCTCTCTCTTTCTCTCTCTCTTTCTCTACACACACACACACACATACACACACTCTATTGGTTCTGTTTCTATGGAAAACCCTGACTAATAGAGCAAAGCAATACTAGTTTTCTACTTAAGAAGTTAAATAAACATCCTTATTCAATATACATATTTAAGTAAAAAAGGAGCCCATTTTAGGAAAGATATTAAGTACATGATAATAGAGGCAGTGTATGGATTTGACAGAAATGGGAAAAGAGTTTGGGAAATGCAGAGCTTGGGGGAGGGATGCAAGAGCCACAGACCTAGGCAGGAGAGAGGAAGGGCCAAGAAGAGAGGTCAGACCTTACCACTGGTGCCAACCTCTGGGGGTAGGGAGGGAGGCACAGATGATGAGCAGGGAGCCTGGGCGCTGTGTCTAGAGTATTTGGACCACTGAGTGCCGGAGGGGAGGGTCTACTGACTTGGCACAAACGATCTCAAAATCTTAGCAGCTTAACCTAGTCAAAGGTCATTTCTTGTTGACATCTTTCTTATAAAGGTCAGTTGGGGAGGAGGAGATGCCTCTGTCCTGGGCCGTTGTGGAGGCCAGGACATGGCTCCCTAGAGCAGTGCTGACCGAGAGCTTTCTGCGATGGTGGGCGTTTCTATGTCCGCACCGTGGCAAGGTGGCTAGCCACTAGCATGTGGGGCAGTGCAGTCAAGAGCCTCGTCCGCATTTGCAGTGATCCACTGAGAGAGAGAGGAAGAGAGAGAGAGGGAGCAGGGAGGGGGAGAGACTGAACAAGAAGTTTTATGGACTGGGCCTCGAGGTGAAGTATAGAGTTCATCACTTTCTCCCACTTTCCGTTGGTCAGCATGAGGTCATCTGGCTGCACTACACTCATGTAGTAAATGAGGTCCAGGTATGTGCCAGGAGGAAGAGGGGGTGGGTTTGGGGACAGTCCAGCTAGTGTCTGCCACTAGAAATTCGTCAGAGGAGAGTGACAGTACCTGGTGATGAACATTCTGGGGGTAGGCATTGGGCAGTGACATGGACAGAGGGCATCAGAGGTTTAAGCTGCTAGAGGCAGAGTTTGAACTTGAGGCCTGTGGCTGAGGTTCAAGGTCAGAGAGGGGCTGAGAGGGCAAGAGGCGCTCAGTGGTCCTGGCAGTGGGAAGAAGCACAGTGGGAGATGCTGTAGGGAGTCACGCTGCTTATTTGTCTCCGTGGGAGCCAAGGAAGGGGAGGAGCTGCGGGGGAGTCCTTCATTCATTTATTCAATCACTTATTCAACAGGCATGTGGGAGTCCTACCGCGGAAGCAGTCAAAGAGCAGGGGGTTTCCCTGGGCTCTTTTTGACAGAGAAACATTTCAATGCACTGAAAACCCAAATATCCTCTCAGCTTTTTCCTAAGAAATGTATAAACCAGTCATGTCCACTTCACCCCCTGGTCTACCCTCTCACCCCTTGGGTGAGGATCGGAGATGGGGTGGGAGTCACCCTCGCTGCTGCGGCTCAGGGATTTTGAACTCCAACATCGCTGAGCTGAATCCGTTGTGTTTCAAAGACTGCATCAGGATGGCCACGTGGAAAGGCCCTGCTTTTGCTAGGTGGTGCGCGAGATGTGGGCAGATTTGTGGAGGAGGTGACACCTGAGCTGGGCATCGATGGTGCGGTGGGATATGTCAGGTGCAGATGGAGGGGAGGGCAGTCGAGGCAGAGGACATAGAATGAGCAAGCTCCTGGGGAGGAGCCTGGGTGTGTGCACAAGGGATGGGGCCGTGGCGGGGGGCGGGAGGGGGAGGAGAGGTGGAGACCAGTTAGCCAGGGGGGGTGTGGGTGCTATGAAAGATACACTGCAGCCATTTGCCACAGCCAGGTGAAGAAAGGCCTTGAATGCCAGGATAAGACATCACCTTTATTCTGGGGGCAATGGAGGGCCACTGAGAGTTTTGAGCAAGGCACAAACTTAACCAACCTCTGAAACGTGTGCAGGGGTGGGTCCGGGGAGAGACAAATGGTGTGAGTGTGACAGGAGGCCACTGCAGGTGGTCGGGGGAGAGGCCTGGGCAGCCTGGACCAACGTGCTGGCCCTGACGATGGAGAGAACTGTGCGTGTTGTGTGCAGGGAAAGTGCGGAGAGGGGTTCGTCGTCAAAGACCCTAAGGCAGGATTTGGTTTAAGGGCTCAACAGACTGAGTCCAGGCTGTGCTTGCCCGGACACGCCCGGCTCTTGGTTATGCGGGGTCAAGGGAGAGATGGCTTGTCACACATCCCCATCCTGTTTCTATGAGAAAACCTGAAGGAATGTGCTGTTTGCTTGGGGACGAGGGGGATCCTGGTGATTTCTCTGAAGACAGCAACCTCCATCTGAAAGAGAGGTTGCCCCTGGGTTGGAAGCCCCAGGATTCCGTGTCTCCGGGTGGGGGGGAATCAGTACTTCTCCACTTGGGGCCCCCCGGGAGCCGCCCCCAGGCCCACGGAGCAGAGGAGGCTGGGCACATAGAGGGCTTGGCCCGAAAACAAAGGCGCTGCCTGGAAGCTGGAGGAAAGCGCAGCGTGATGTTAAACCCTCCTGGCTGCCTTGGTGCCCGGAACTGAAGCATAAGCGTTACAGAATTGGGTGTTTTGCATCACGTTACAGGGCTGCACGTGCTGGAGGTTATGCTTTTAAAAGGAGGAATCTGGTGGTGAAAATTGAGTCTATGACAGCAACCTGATTCTTTTTTACCGAGGCCAGCTGGGGACTTGGGGAGAGCGATTTCCTTCGCCACCAAAAGACTTTCAGTGTGGAAACCCAATGCAGCTTCGGCAGGAATAATAGGCCCTCCGTATAGGACTTAGAAGGCAACAATTTCCTCATTGTGTGTGTTTCTGTAATGGCTTGAGAAGCCCACATTCCCGCCCTAGATAAGTGCCCAATTAGAGAGATTTCAAAGGGGGAAAAGTCTTCAAGGTACTTGGTTTTGGGGGCTTTTTTTGATTCCGCTTTTCTTTTCTTTTCTTTTCTTTTTTTTTTCCATTGTGGTTTTAATCCCAAATGGAACTGGCAAGAAAAGGCAGCGTGTTATGTAGGCAAAGTTTATCTCCTGCTCATTATAGCACAAGGAGAAGCTGGCAGAGTCTCCAGCGGTTCCTTTCCTTCTCCCGCGTGAGTGGGTTACAAATGCGGGGGTTGGGCTGGAGCCACCCAGGCACCTATTGCTGGATTTGCAGAGAAATCTTGGCCCCACGGTCAGCAATGCAAATAATTTCCCCTCCGGCGTCAGCAACACACTCCCAGCTGGGTGCTGAGCCCAGACCTCAGGGCAGGTTTTCACAAACATTCTAAGTGCCTCCTGATGGGCCATCTTCAGGCTTCTGCACCCGTTTCTCAAGGACAGACCAGTCAGAGGCATGTGAATTCTTATTCCCAGGGAGCATTTTACCTGGACCCCAGCCTGCACCTGTTGGTGATGCTGGGAACCCCTCTGCGCTGAGTGACCTCGTTGGAATGGGGCAGACCCCACCCGGGTTTGACTCTTGGCTCTGGCAGTCCATGAGCTGTGGGACTTGGAACACCTTATTTCAGCCGAGGAATTTGATTTTCTTCCTCTAAATCACGGGATCTATGATGGTGCGCAGGGCACAGGGAGGCGGGAAGATTGAATGAAGTGGTTGATGTGCAAGAGTGGGAGCCCATACTCATGGGGCGCTTAGTGCCTGTGAGGTGGGGTTCTAAGCACTTCCTGTATGTGGCCCGTTGGCCAGGCAGACAGCCAACATTTATTATGCACCTGTGATATACCTGGCATCATGCCAGGCGACTGGGACCCAAAGGAGACCAGAGAGCTGTGGTCCCTGCCTCCCCCCTCCAGCCAAGTAACAAGTAAGGCCAGGATGCAGGGTGACCAGATGCATACCATGAGGAGTGCTTCTGTGAGGCATGCTCGGGGCTGCAGGGGCATAGAGGAGGCTCTCACTGCGTCTGAGATACTCCTAGCTCAGAGGAAAGCTTAGGAGGCTGGAGGCTTTCTGGGGCTGGGAGCAGCTGCCATTCCCCTCTTAGGGTCAGGTGTCCTGAGTGGGAGGGGGCTGGTCCACAGGGGTGAAATGGGGCTGCTCTTTGAGTGGGGTCTGAGCTGAGAGGCAGGAGCACCAAAATCTGCCCCCAGGAGCCCATGTCGGAGGCTGCAATTTTCTTGGCCCAGGGTTCTCATAGTGAGATGCTAGCTGCTGGCTCCGCACAAGTCCCAGGGAGAAGCACCTGATGCAAGGGACCCCTTGGCTGCTGGGCTGCCCCTTTCCAGTTATCCTTGGGCAGGCGTTTTGTCCTGGGCATTTCTTACCATTAGATTTCCCTCCCAGACCTGCATTCCTGAGCAGCTCAGCATATGGATGGAATCTGCGGGGGGTAGAGGGAGTGGGGAGGGGTGTCCAGCCCAAAGCGTGTCACAGATGCCCACGGAGAGCTAGGGAGGATTAGAGGGAATCATTAATTGTCATTAATATGCTGGGGCTTGACAGCCCCGGGTTTATTTTTACACCAGAGCCCAGACGTGCCTCGCACATGTCCCTGGGTTCTGGGCTCAGGGAGAGACGGGAAAATTGGTTGTACTTATGTGCCAGGCTCTCCAAGATCAGAAAGCCTGCCTCTAGCGCGGCTCCCTGGGCTGGTAGAAACCACGGGCCCCTCCCGCCCTTCCTCCTTTGGCTCCACACCCTCCTCCCAGGGAGCCTTTCTGCCATAGCAGGGTCTAGGTCCTCATAGCTCACAGACTTGTCTGCCAAGGCCCTGGGGGTGATGGATGGAGCAGTTCAGACATAAGATGAATGGCGTTTCAGGGAAGGCACCATTCAAAGGGTTGAACTGTCCTTAAGAAATATGTTGTATCAGGAGCACCTGGGTGGCGCAGCGGGCTCTTGGTTTTGCCTCCTGTCGTGATCTCAGGGTCCTGGCATCAAGCCCTGCATCAAGCTCTGCGCTCAGCAGGGAGTCTGCTTGAAGGATTCTCTCTCTCTTTCTTCTGCCCCTTCCCCTACTCATGCTCGCGCACTCTCTCTCTCTCTCCCCCAGATAAATAAATCTAAAACAAAACAAAACAAAAGAAATGCATTGTATCAGAAAGCACTGTACAAGAGGGACTTTGGTAGATGCTGACTGCAATATGGGCACAGGGAATTCTGGGTCCCCTTTCCTTGCAAATGTCAAAGATTGACAGAATCAATCTCGTCGCCCTTTTGAAAAGCTGGGAGCTCTGGTCCTGGGAGCTTGATGGTGCTGTTGAGGGAATATTCATATACGCCTGTACTGTCCCACGAGGACAGAGGCCCCACGGCAGGTCAGAACCCACAGTCTTTCCCAAAATGTGGGGGCCCTGCCAGGTCTCCTGTTTCACTCCTCCTGTCAGCTTTCCTTCCAGTGCGGTTGTCCCCCCTTGTCAGCATTTGGGAGAGCGTCATCAGTTTCTTGTGTTAGTTTCCTGTGGCTGCTGTATCAAATTACTACAACCTTGGTGCTGTGTAACAACCCTGATGTACTATCTTAGAGTGCCATGGGTTAGAAGGCCAGGTTGGATGTCATTGGGCTGATCAAGGTATCAGCAGGGCCCATTGCCTTCTGGAAGCTCTCAGGGTAAAGATGTTTCCTTGCCTTTTCCAGCTTCTAGAGACTGTTGCCTTCCTTGGCTTGTGGCCCCTTCCCCATTTCAAAGCCAGCAACATTACACCTCTGCACCTTTCTTCATTGTCAGGTTTCCCCCTGACTCTCTTCTTCTGCCTTCTCCTCCCGTACTTACGGACCCCTGGGATTGCACTGGGCCCACTCAGATAATCTAGGATTGCCTCCCTATTTTAGGGTTAGCCAATTAGTCACCTTCATTCCATCTGCAGTCTTAGTTCCCCATTGCTCACAACTTAATGTATTTATAGGTTCTGGGGATCAGTACATGGATGTCTTTCGGGGCCATTAGTTGGCCTACCACTGTGGTTCTGTAACCATCATTTGGTAGGATTGCGAGCCCTTCCTCTGAGCGCGTGGGTTTGCGTGGATGCAGAGTTCCTGCCTATGGTGGGGCAGAGCCTGGGAGAGCACCCTCATATTCTAGAAAGGGAGTCAGCACTGGGGAGGCGGTAGAGCTGGTGGCCTCTGAGATCCTGCTAGCACTAAGGGCTGTGGAATGATGACCTTCTGTTGTAGACTGAACTGTGTCTTCCCAGGTTCCAATGTGAAAGCCCTACCCCCCAATATGATGGTATTTGGAGACAAGGCCTTTAAAGGTGTCATTAGGTTAATGAGGTCAAAAGGCCAGAACCCTCATCCAATAGGACTGGTGTTCTTTTAAGAGGAGGAAACACCGGGGATGTGCACACACTGAGAAAAGGTCAAGTGAAGGCACAGTGAGAAGATAGTCTTCCATGAGTCAGGGAGAGAGGACTCAGTGGATACCAAACTTGCCAACACCTCAATCTTGGACTTCTGGTCTCCAGAACTGCAAGCAATAAATTTCTGGAAGGTTTATTGTGACTCACTTGAGAGTAGCCTTGACCAAACCGAGGACTCACATCTCTGGAAGTCTCCTGGACATGGTTTGTAGTGGAAAGAGTGAAGAGATCTTTGTGAAGGTCACTTAAAATACTTCACACAACACGGATTTATCTCGGATCTCACTTTTCTTACCTTGCCGTAAAGAGGAAGAGTAGATCAAGGATGGTGAAGATCAGGGATGATGAGTTCTAGTCCATTCCAAGTAGCTGTGATGGGCTAGCAGTAAGAGTCCTATGCCCCATTAGCCATGTCTACAAAGATGCTAGAGGAAAAGGAAGGTGGTCCCTGTGTCAGGCATCTATCTTCCCAGCATCACATGAGTTTTAAGGGCTTTTCTCTCCTCAAGTTTCTAGGCCCTTGCTGACGAGAGGTTTGTGCAGACCTAGGATCCTATTGTCCCCTGATGTTGGGTCTGGAGTCATATCTCTGTCCTTCTCCTTGGACCATCATACCCTTGCAGTCTGTTGTTGCTGCTGCTGCTTTTTCATTGGCTCTCTTTCTGCCCTGGCACCTTCCCAGAGTCCTAAGGGCGCCCACTATGGGTGTCCCTCCCACTGCTAATTACAGCATTTCTTCTTCGCTTTGGTGTTCGCAACTCGTTTTGCTCTTCATTCCACAGCCCACCCCCCCACCCCCCAGCAGGTCCCCACTGTGATCCAACTCTGATTTCATCGGGACTTGCTCTGTGGCCAGTGGCCCTAAACTGATGATGATCAGTCATGGAACTGGGAAACCACTCCAACCTTTTTGAAGTTCATCTTCACCACGATCCAACTGATGAATGTGGGGGTGGATTTCTTTTCTTTTCTTTCTTTCTTTCCTTTTTTTCTTTATTTAAAGAAAAGAGTGGTGTGTGTATGTGTACTTGTATTTTCCAACAAAAGCATTTCAAATGCTCATTAGGCAGAAATATCTATGTTACGCTCACCGTAATTGTTCTACCTAAGATGAAATATGTTATTTTTCTTAAGTAAAGCTACAGGCAGTTTATTAGCAGAGCTAATTAACCCACAATCAGCAACGGGCTCACCTCTAATCACAACCTGCTTGCATTCTTCGCAGGCAATGTAGTGGTGCTACAGCACTTATATTTATAAATATGTGCAATGCAATATGAACTATATTTATGCGGACAGCACCAATTTTTTTAGCCACAAAATCTGACCTACCTAAAACAGATGGTGAGAAAACGGGACTGTGGGTCTGGGCTGGAGGCTGAGGCCCCTCATCCCTTTAGCAAGAATCTTTCTTTAATTATTATTATTGTTGTTGTTATTGTTATATACCTTTTAGCCTGTTAGGTGCCTTTTCCTCCTAATGAATATTTCTGGGTGAGCTCCTGGAGGTCTCATGCATAGCATGTTGCAGCCTCCTCCACACCTTCCTCAGATCCTACTCCAGGGATTGAATGGGGCTGTCTTGGGGACCTCAGGGGTGTCCTGGCTATTGGAGGTTGGTTGGGGAAGGTCTGCTGGGGCTTGAAGAAAGGTCAAGGCTAAAGGAGTTTCCCCAAGCATCATAGCTGGGCTGAAGTTGTCCCATTGGTGGTCGGTGGCACAGATGAGCTTAAAGTTTGAGAGTCTATCTGCCAGAGACCCAGAAATACTCATGCCTTGACTCGACCACCATCCCTTTGCAGGATTTCAAAATATTGAATGGGAGTAAAGAACTCCCATTTGCTCCCAAGGGAGCAAAGCAGCGAGGTTATTAACAATTAATGGTGGATTTTGGGGTAAAGAATACCTGAAAGCAAGAATGCAAATCTTGGGAGGGTACGCCTTGAACTGAACAGAGGAAGACATTGACGAGAGGGATGGCCAGGCCCCAAGAGGGTCCTCTGCAGAGATGGAGGGAAGAGGAGCTGAGTGTGGACACACACCCTTAAAAAGTCACGACGACCCAGTGCAGGTGGCCCAGTTTCTGCTTTATGCCTGGACCAGCCAGACTGTCTTTTCCTGGGGTGATAGGGGGGTGGTGGTGAGACCAGTGAGAGGGAACATGCTGTGGAGTTTAAGCCCTCAATAAATTCTTGTCTGAGGAGTAGAGGGGAAGGAGGAAGGAAGGGGCGAGGAAAAGTGACCCTTGAAATCTCTGGGTCAGACAACATGTCAACCACTTTTCTCTTTAAAGATTTATTTGTTTATATACCTATCATTTTCCAGGTGGGACATGTCTGTCTATCGGATCATGAAGCCACAATGCGCTTCATGCATTCGAATCCAGACTTCTATTCTCCAAGTCCACGGGACAAAACTTACCTATCGGTTCAGTCAGGGGAGGGTCAAACGTCCCACAGAATCTCTAGTTCTATCAAACTTACCCTCTCTGGTGAGGCCCAGGGAACTTCACGTAAGTTAAACGAGAATGCCCGGTATTGTGTTTATTTCCCCATAGATCAGTGCGGGCATGCTCTCCCAGCTTGGCCTTGACTTCCTGGCTAAGCCAAGGGTGCTCCTATGGGGACAGCAGGGAGGGTGCAGGGATTTCCCTGGCCTTGTACACCAGGGAGAGGCTTCAGGAGAAAGGAATGGGAACATCCAGTAGAATGTTTGTGCCGGGTTTTCCTGTTGTCCCCCGACCCCATGGGCCAGGACTGGCCAGGTGGGTGAACTGGCTTTCCGGGGCAGATGCCCATGCCCCTTCTCTGGCCTGATGGATTTTAGGACAGAGACTGCGAGCACCTGGGATCCAAAGGTGAATGGGGGCAGTACACGGGGCCAGAGGATGAGTCTCACAAAACTGTCCAGGGATGCCAAGGCAGGGTAGTGCAGTATCCCTTAAAGTCCTGGAGGTCTGGGCCAAGGAGCAGAATCCAGGCTGCAATCAATCGTAATTCACACAGGGGGCTCCTGGGGGCCTCATTGGTTAAGCATCTGATTCATGATTTTGGCGCAGGTCACGATCTCAGGGTCATGAGATCGAGCCCCGTGTGGGGACCACATTCAGTGTGGGGTGTGCTTGAGAGTCCCTCTGCTGCTCCCCCCACTTGCATGTTCTCTCTCTTTTTCAAATTAATAAATAAAATCTAAAAAAATACCAAAAACTCACAGGGAACCAGGAATGACCGGAGCAAGGACTAACGGCTCAGGACGGGTGTTCTGGGAGTTTCACAAGCAGGATCCAGAGTCTTCTGACGGAGTTTATGAGTGAGTGTGTCCATGGCTGGGTGTCTTAGGAACAGAAACTCAGTTCTTTTTAAGGCCACATAAATTCACTTGGGTAAGGTGTTTCTTTTCTGAGATTGGGGCAAGACATCATATACTCAACCCAATAATACCTCCTTTAAAAATCACCATCCTGTACCTTATGAGGTTGGTCAGAAATGGAAGGAGAGGGAAGCAAATGAATGGGTAGTCAAGTTCTTCTTTGGGTCCCCGGACCACCTCTGGTGGTCAATCCCAGGAGAATTGATTCAAGTCTGCTGGCATTATAGGGTGCTGGGCATATACTTAGAAAAACAGATTTCCTTCTCTGAACTTGACCTTCCCTAAGTGTGAAATAAAGGAGGTGAGCGGACCACCTCCATGAAGAACCGTGAGAACGTCCATCACAGGGAAGCACCACAGTGAGGGGGTTTGCCCACGAGATATCTCCCAAAGCTGTGTTGCACGGTTGAACCTTGAAGGTATGCCCAGTGAAATAAACCAGTCACGAAAGGACGAATACCACGTGGTTCCCTTCATGTGAGGCACCTAGAAGGGTCAGGTTCAGAGAGGCTGAGAGTCAAACACTGGCTGCCCAGGACTGGGGACAGGAGGGGAAGGGGTGCTCGTGTTTAATGAGCAAGGAGTTTCAGTTTGGAAAATGAAAAAAGTTCTAGAGATGGAAGCGGGGTGGTTGCACAGCAATGCGAAGGTTCTTCGTACCACTGAACTGCACACTAAAAATGGTTAAAATAGTAAATTTTATGTTGCGTATATTTTGCCACAGTAATAATAATAATAATAATAAAAGGTTGCATTGCCCATAATGGGGCCATGAGGTCAAGAAACCCAATTTGCAGAACTGGGCAGTGTTAGTAAATGGACACATTAGGTTAACCTGCTGTCCAGCCAAGGCTAAGCATGGCCTAAAATGACTTTTTGGCTACTAGTTCTTAAATTTGAAAAATAATAGTGAAATCCATTTTCCTAAAAGAATCATAGTAATTTCTCATAATCTCATTATATGAAACAAACAACAGACAGATCACAACTTAGTGTGGTGATAAACTCTTCACGAAAGTCCCCGGTGCCAAAAGCAGGATGGGTCCAGAATTTTTTGTCACCACTTAGTGCTCTAGGGGAGTGTATCGAAGGGGACAGGCACTGCTCCTGTGGGATGCTGGGCCCCAAACACTCTTCAGCCCTGGCGCATGGCCTGGGCATCCATCAAACTGTCTCTTTGACAAAAGGAGGCCAGAGGGTGATGTGGAGAAACTTCCCTAATGGCCTAGCCTGCAGGGTGCCCCCTGGAGTCAGCCCGAGAAATATTCTGGGAAACGTTCTGTCTGGCTGATGGCTTCTCCGCTTCTCTCCTAATAAGCATCAGCCAGAGATGACAACCTGTTTGGGTTTCTTTAATGCACCTGGGGAATCCGGGTGAATCAAAACCCTTTGGGTGCAAGCGACAGCCGTTAAACCCTGGTGGCTTAACCCCAGATAAATCTATCAGTTTGCATAACCACAGTGTCAGGTACAGCTGGCTCTAGGGGTTCAAATAATGCCACTGGCTCTCTCTCTCTCTTACACACACACACACACACACACACACACACACACACACACACACACACTTCACTCACTTCACAGCTTCTTTGCTGTTGGTCTAGTTCTCTCTCAGTTGGGCCCTCTCAGCATGGTGGCCCTCGGTAGCTGTTGGCTTATGTCATGCTTTTGGTGTGACACGAGTTTCTTTCTCTTGGCAGGATTTACTCTCAAGCCCATGCATGAACTACTGGCCTGGCCGAGGGGGATGGAGTACTTGGAATAGCCAGGCCCGGGCTCCCTGCCCATCTCTGAAGCCAGAGAACGGGGCCAGCATACCCCATCCTGCTCTGTCGTGGGCCGGGGGTGAGGGAGGATGTGGGCACAGTCACTAGAGCAGGGGCAGAGCTGGGCCCGTGTGACAACAGACACTCCCTTTCCAAGGAGATGGACAAGAGAAGCTTCCCTGGGTGTGTAGAATCTCTCCAAGCCCATGTCCATTCCCTCCTTTGCTGCCTACCACAGTCCACGTCTCCCCCGGTTTCTGTGCCCCGTTTTGGCTTTTCTCCTTGGCCCCTGCTCTCTCTCCAGCCCTGGGGTTGGTGACCCGCTTCAGATCATCTAGTCTGGCCTGAAACTGACCTTCCCTCCAGGGGGGAGTCCCAGCGCCTGCCCTGGGCATCCACATCTGGCTCTGGCTGGGGCCACGCGGGGGCGGGGAGCCAAGCTCAGGGCCGTCCTAGTTTGGGGGAGCTCACCCTTTGGAGCCTTGGGTCTCGCCACCCTTGTCCTGCCAGGACTCAAAGCCTTAACGCCCGCCCCCTGAGCCCTTCCAGGTGATTTTCTTCATTTGTCAGGTCTCTGTTGTGATCGGTGGCATTTGTGGTTGGGTGGTGTTGGTTTGTTATTTTCACTCTTGCTCTGTGCTCTGACACTTCCCAGAGGTGCGGGCACATTCTAAAATAATGATCTCCCCATGGTCAGGAGAGCCTGACCCCTCTGCAGTGGCTGAAGCCGCTCTGGCCTGGGGGAGGGGCCCTGGTATTGGAGGGGCTGGCACGAGCCCCTTGGGACACAGGAGACTGTCCCGCCGGGGTGCAGAGGGCCTGGGCTAGAAGGCAGAGAGAGGGAGGAAGGGAGTGCAGCAGGTCTAGGTGGCTGGGGACAGAGATGCTGATCTGTGGGGAAGGCACCTGGTCCCCCTCACGTGAGCTTGTCCCCATGGATATATCAGGTCCTGAGAGAGTGTTCGTGGCATCCCAACCCCGCGGGTGCTCCAGAAGAGCGGTGGCTGGTTGCGCCTGGAGGGTCTGGGCAGGGGAGAGCTGGCTGGGAACCAGAGTCCCAGGTCATGAATGCTCACAGATGGGCCCCCCACCTTGCCGGCATCAAAGCACAGGGGACCCTCCTGTCATTGGCAGGTGGCTTTATGTCTGTGCTGGGGGCATAAGCTCTCCCAGATCCAGTGCTTGTCGCATGCAGGTTCCCGACCCCGAGGCCTTCTGTGTCCCTCCCCAAGGCATTTCTGTGGCTACCGGAGAAGGGCCTTTCCCCGTGGTGGACCATATGTCTACTACTCCTGGACAAGGAAGGCCTCAGGGCTCTTTGAAGACACACCACCCCATCTGTCTTCCTCTCTTCCCCATTAGGCCTCCCTCCTGTGGCCGGTCCTGGCCGTGGTGATTCTTTCCATTCAGAGCTCCGTGGTATCCCCTTTAACACGCTATGACTCCCAAGCTTCAGAAGACGCTCCTTTGATTGGAACGCAAGATGGTTTGGGGCCAGGACGAGGGTGCCCCTCTGCTCTGGGGTGAGATGGGCAGGGAGGCAAGGCCCCCGGTGTCCGTTTCTTAGCTTCTAGGAGCCCCAGCTTCCTCATCAGCAAACTGAGGGGACAGAGCTCTCTTCCTTTTAGGGCTGTTGCAAGGATTAAAGAAAGCAAATGTTTATTCCCTCAGCAAATGTTTGCTCAGTGCCTTGCACACATCAGGCTCGGTCTTAGTGTTTAGCTGCGCTGACCAGAACAGCCCTAGTGGATGTGATGCATGTAAGAGGGGGGCAGATCCTTGATGACAGAAAGGACCTGCCCCCCTCTGGGGTGCACCAGACTGTCCGGCACAGCACGCTGCTTCCAGGATTGTTTCCATTGCTGTGAATTCTGTTGGGTCCCTCATGCGTCCCATTCCCAAGAGGCTGGACTGAACAGGCCTTGCCACCAGCTGGGGCAGGGTCTGCCGTCTTGGCCCCCGCTCCAGTGTGAACACAGCCCAAAGGGCTGGTGTCCTAGCGCTTCCTGAACCCTGTCCTCAGGTCTCCTCCTATGAGCCCTCAGGGTCTCGTTCTTCGAACCAAGGAATCAAGTTAACACTGGTGTGTGGTTTATCCCCTGGGAACCAGAGAGAGCCTCCCTTTCTCCCAAGGATTAGGCCAAGATGGACTCAGTGCTCGATGCTCTGGGTATGTGCCGGGAGTGGCCAGCAATCCCTGTGCCGACGGATGAAAGATGACTCCAGACTTTGCCGTGAAAGAGAGGACAAGGCAAGGGGGTCAGTGCTCCGAGGCAAGACCCTTCGCTCCCGCTTTTATGGGCTCTTCACAAATTCTTATCACTGTTTCTCAAGCATGTGATGTGTGACAGGGGATCTTACTGAAACTAGGAGATCCCTTTATGGGGAAAGGTGTGATAGGCTCATCTGTGTGTTCTACTAAACGTAGCCTAAGGGACAATGCATACAGCTCTTGGATCACAGGGTGGCTGTTGGGGCTAAGACGGCTTTGGGAAGGCAACTCCCCAGGGCAGTCCAACAGCTGAGTGGTGGGCAGGTGACGGTGTTCCAAAGGCCCCCGCCCTTCTCCGAAACCTTCTTTCCTTGGCCCCCAGCGGCCTCGGTTACATTTTTGCCAGCCAGTTATTATGGCTGACCTTGTGCTCTACATTAACCCCAACAGGCATGCCCTCGCGCACGCATGCCCCCCTTCCCACACGTACACAATTTCTCATCTCCTGACCCACACTTCCCAGTATGGTCCTCTTCAGATGCGACACTACCTTACAGCCACGGCCCCACAGGTGCTCGCGTACTATCTGAGGGGGTGAGGCATGGAGGGGAGGGGCCTCCAGATTCCGAGAGATAGAGATTCTGGTTGACTAGCCATTGAAGATTCCTTTTGGGTTCCAAGCAATGGGGCAGGGCCTGAGGGCGGCCTCTCCCTTGTGGCCTTTATAGGTGACGGGTAACACCCTGTGTCAGGCCCACACCTCCTCTTGGCCTGGATAGTTCCCATCCCTAAGGTTTTGGTCCAGAGGCAGAGTCTCTGGGCCTCCCTGCCTCCCCTTCTTAGCAGGAAGGGGGCTGAGATGCTAAGGGATGGAGGAGAAGCGGGGGGCGTGGGGAGCTGATGGGGTAGCCCCAAAGGGAGGGCACTGCCTTCTGGGGACAGGATTTTCCTGTTCTTTTCATGGGCCTCCCTGGGAAGCAAAGGGCAGTCCTCTGACCCAGGAGCACTGGGAACCTCCCACAGAGACCAGACCTTTCCCGGGCCCTGGCTTGTCTCCATGCCATGGTCAGAAATTCAATTTGCAAAGATTTCCCCTGGCCTGGGCTATGGCTCCCTGGCCTCGCGGCTCTGGCTGCCGCAGAAGCCCGCCCCTCCCCTCCCCGTCTCCTGTCAGATTTCTTGGATGAAATTGATTCTGTTTAAGCCTCTCACCCCGATGCAGCTCAGAGCGGTGGGGCCGGTGGACCTTTTCTTCAGCCAACTGTCTCCCCCAACTGATAAGCAGTGTCCATTAACCCTCAGATCTGGAGCCTGTGTATACATGTACACGTATGTGTCTGTGTGTCTGTGTGCACGCGCGTGTGCACGCATGCGTGTTTCTAGTGGGTAGGAAGGAAGCAGAGGAGGCAGACACAGTCTGTGTAGTCTGTCCATCCAGGCCCAGCCAGGGCGGAATACAGCCGCGGGCTCCCCTGCTGTCATCTGTGTGGGCTGCCCCTTCCCCCTGGAAACTGGAGGCCGGCGGAGGGCGTTTCCATACTCAGAGGACCAGGAGCAGATATTTCTAGGCAAAACCCAGGCTTGAAATGTAAAATTCCTCTCAACCCTTCCTTCTGTGTCTCTCTGGGCATCCCTAGGAACTTGTTGATGGGATTTCTCACGTCTGCGTCATTGCTATTTTTCCGGTTCCCATAGCCATGAGTGTACCACCCCGCCCCGCAGGGCCCACGAGCGGTTTGCTGCAGTGGGCTCCCCATAGAACCCTTCCCCTCCCCTCTGCCTTCCCCGGATCCCTCAGCCACCCAGGGGTTCCAGAATTTTCCACATTCTGGCTCACCTGTGCCTTTACTGACTCACTCTCCCACCTCCCTGGCGCTTTCCGTGTGTCCGATTCCCCTGTTCGTCAAGTCTCCACCGGTAACTCGCCTCGTGTCTGCCGCCTGGGGTTGCCCGGCTGGGCAGCGTGGACTTCGGGGCGTTATTTACTGGCTCTGTGGTGGAGAGCCAGCTTTTTGTTTGTTTGTTTGTTTGTTTGTTTTGAACTTTTTCTGAGCCTCACCTTTCCCATCTGGAAAGTGGAAATGGAAGCACCTATCTTGTAGGATTTTTGTAGGCCATCCATGAGATCATAAACATGATGATCCTGGAACAGAGACTGACATGTTGGAGGGGGTTCAGGGGCTAGAGGTTCCTTTCTCCTCACGGATGTACTTCATTTCTCCAGTGAGATCTTAAAGCTCCAGAGCGCAGGAGCTGGACCGGGTTTCATCTCAGGATTCCAGGTGCCGAGCACTAAACTTCCTCTAGAATCAGTGCGATGGGCCGAATGTGTGCTTCCCCACCAAAACCATAGTTTCACATCCTAATCCCCAGGGTGATGGAGCTCGGAGGTGGGGCTCGGAGCTTGGAGCTCAGAGGTGGAAGATTAGGTTGTGGGGGTAGTGCCAGCATGAATGGGGTCAGTGCCTTTAAAAGAGAGACCCCCAAGAACTCTGTCACCCCTTCTGCCCTCTGAGGACATGGTGAAGAAATGGCTGTGTGGGAATCAGTAGGGGCTGCTGGGAGGCAAGTGTGTGTTGTTCGAGGCTCCCCATCTGCGGCGATTTGCGACTTGAACGAAAACAGTAAACGCTCAGTGACTGTGGCTTGCAGCCTTTGACCAAGCTCCTGACCACCTCTCCAGCATTTCCCTTCTCTGCTAACTCTTCTTCTCACCAGCGGTCTTGAACTCTCCGCTGCCCTTCTAGACCAGGTTTCTCGGTTTCATAACCCCGGCACTGTGGACATCCGGGGCTGGGTAACTCTTTGTTTTGGGGACAGGAGCTGTCCTGCACAGCTACCTCGCCTCTACCCATTGGATGCCAGTGACTTCATCAAGTGGTAACAATAGCAAATGACTTCAGACATTGCCAGATGTCTCCTCAATGGCCAAAACGAGCCCCCGCTGAAAATCACTAGAGCTTTGTTTGCTCTCATGGTTTGACGCCTCTGATGTAGTGGCCTCTGGTCAACACCGACTTTCCGGGCTCACCTACCAGACTCCTAATCCCCTTTGGACACTCAAGGGTGAGCCCCTGGGCAGCGATCCCTGATCTCCACTGTGGTCCGCCATAGAGGTCCTTTTGCTAAATCCCAGATCTTTACCTGCTTTCCATTGTGCCATTCTTTATCATCCCCTATTATAACAAAAATAGTTGCCCATTTTTTTGGTCATTCTCTTGTCCCCTGTGATTTGACCTCTTCAAAGCAGAATCTGCCATGTATTCTCCTTTTTATCTTTAGCATATAATATCAGATCTGGGAGAGAGTAGGTGGTCAAAACGCGTTAAGTGAATGAACGGAGGAATTGATGGGTGGTTGGACGGGTGAGCTGATAGATAGATGGACAGGTGTGTGTGTGGGAGAGCAGCTGCGTGGAAAGGTGAACCGGTGGATAGAAGGACGCATGCATGGGATTTATGAATAAATTAGTTGATGAATGAACAGGCATGTGGTTCGATGAATGGATGGGACGAGAGATGAATGCGTGAGTGGACACATGGGTGAATGGATAAATTGGTTTGTGGGTAGATGGATGGATGTGCAGGTGAATGTAAGGCAAGTGGACAGGTGAATGTTTGAGTGAATTAACCCGGTTAAAGGATAAAAGGAGTCTATGAATGGTGGGTGAATGGATGGAAGTTGAGTCATAGAGCAGGTCCAAGCCAGTGAGTATCGCATCCAGATTTCTAACTCGCAGTCTGCTACTCCTTGGAGAAGCAGGTCCTGCTGTCTGCCCCTGGAGCTGGCCAAGTCCTTTGTGTAGCACAGTAGGGAAGAGCCCAGGTAGCTATAAGCAGTTTCTGAAGTCAAGAGAGCCTGCATGGGCTTCCTGGCTCTGCCAGTATCTAGCTGTGTGATCCCGGGTGAGATGCCGAGCACCTCTGAGCCTCAGTTCCTCAGCTGTGAAACAAGAACAGCCCTGGTTCTCATGGGATGGCTGTGAGGGCCAAGTAAGATACTCCGTGTAAAACACACAGCACGATGTCTGCCACAGAACACGCTCCAACGATGTTCGTTCTTTTTTCATTTATTAGTATTAATAACATTGGCATCTTGGTCACCATCATGTCCATTATCACCTCCTTGTACCAACGATCTGTGTCCCAATGTAGAATGAAAGAACTCGAGGGGAATCGGGGGGCGGTCATGGGGTCCAGCACCATCCCATAAAGCAGACCCCGAGGCTTAGAGGTGAAATGGCCTGTCCCAAGTTCTTGCAACTGGGGTGTGACAGACCCAGGCTCCTGGAGGCCCTATGCATTCCTTCCCACTGCCCCCTGTGCCTTTCTAGAAAGCCTGCACTCGTGGTATCCTGAGTAGGCGAAATTCTTCTTATTTGGGGTGACTGCTTTGTCCCTTGGTAAAGGGTCTGCGTTTCTGTGCTCCCCTCCTTCCCATGGTTTCTTCCAGTGGGTGGCGTCTCACCTTGCTAATCTCTGTAATGCCCTTCTGGTCTCCCCAGTCACTTGGGACTCCGTTGTCCTTTCGTTCCAAACTGAATGAGGTAGCAAAGCAGGTAGGGACAGAGGTGACCTATGGGCCTATCAGAGCTTCAACTTCCCCATCTGTCAAATGACAACAGTGACGTTTCCCAGAGCCGTCTCAAGGAAGAAGTCCATAGCACACAGCCTGGCACAGGGAAATGACCCAGTAAATGTTAGTTCCCTTCACTTTTCTGAGAGGTTGGCTCCTGGGGGCTCTGGGGTGCAGGGACAGACCAAGATGGTCTCATTCTGGCCTCAAGGGAGAAGAAATGTTCAGGGCTCATGGCTGAGTGCCAGGAGGAGGAGAGGCAAGGAGATAGATTGTGGAAAAGTCAGCGGCAAGGAAGTCTGCCCGGCACCAGGGAGCCAGAGGCAGAAGCTCCAGGTGAGACGCGCTGCTGGCGGTCCACAGGGCCAGCTGGGCTCCAGGCTGGCACCGAGAGCGTTAATGGGCCTGACTCAGCAATGCAGGGCTCACATGCATATGCCAGGCTCAAGGCTCCCAGGAACCAGGCGAGGAGGAAGCTTCCTAAATTAGAATCAGAGTGCAAAGCTGGGGTCACACCTCAGAGCAAGGGTCAAGCGGGGAAGCTGCTGCAGCTGGGCCGCTGGGGCAGCTCAGCCGCCGGTGGGGGGCGGACACCTTTGCCTCTGCTTACAGCAAGCAGACTGGAGACCTGTGACCTGGAGAGCACCCGTGAGTCAGCGGGGGGACCCCGACCCCCACCACTCATCCAGCCGCCTCTGCCTGGCCTCTGGGCCACGGAGTAGAGGCCCATTTAGCTTCTAGCAGAGGGAAAGAAGGGCCTGGGTGAAGGAGGGGAGTTGGGGAGGGCCCGAGTGGGGGACAGGCAATCACAGCTGTTTGAGCCGTCGGCCTCAGGGACACACGTCCCCCCACCCCCGGCCACGGAGAGGGCCCTTCATTAGCCGCTGAGCCCGTGCCTCTCCAGCCCCTTGGCACAGCCTTGGGAGGCAGGGCGGGCCACCAGCCTCGGGTGACAAGGCTGCTGCTGAATAAAAACCCACGGGCGAGAGCTGGGCTCGCTCCCCTCAGCCAGCTCTTCCACAGCCCCGAGGAGCCTCCAGCACCTTTCCCGGAACATGGTCTTTGCTGGGGGCCCAGAGCCCTTGGCTGGACTCTGGTCACCTTGCCTAGGCACCCGTGAGGGCTCTGGACCCCAGTGCATCTTTCCTTTCTCAACGAGAGCCGCCAAAGTTCTGGCTTTAATCCCATGACAAAGGAAGTCTGATCTATAGGGACTGTTGGATAACTGAAGATAACTTTTGATTTATAGTATTTTTTTTTTTAAGATTTTACTTATTTATTTTAGAGAAAGAGAGAGAGAGTGTGTGTGTGTGTGAGGGGAGGGGCGGAGGGAGAGGGACAAGCAGCATGCTGAGCACAGACCCCAATGTGGGGCTTGATTCGACGACCCTGAGATCATGACTGGAGCAGTAATCAAAAGTCAGAGGATTAACTGACTGAGAACCACCCCCCTCACCCCCGCCCTATAGTCTGTATTGTTGAGGGATATTCAGTTCATCTCTCTAGTACACATATGCATATGTATGCAATCAAGTTGAGGGGATGCTAGCAGAGCCCTCTGCTTGGTGCACTGGGGCTGTGGTAGGCTGGATCCTGGAAGGCAGGCGTCTTGTGTTCTTTTTTGTCTGAGACTCTGAACCCAAAACACTGGGACTCTGGTTGGCTTCCTATATGCCAAGGCACTGTTCACTTGAGGAAATAAAAAAGAAATCTGGTGAGATCCGAGACAGCCTGGAATGTTCCAGAAAAGGGGCAGTTGCTCTGGTTCCTCGAGAAACTCTGGCTGGAGTTTGAGTTGCAGCTTCACATCTGTTGGAGGAGAGGGAGCACTCCCTATGGGTGCAACCTGAAGACGGATGTGTGTCCTTCCAGCCCCTGAGGGCCACCTCCTCTGTCCGTCTGGGGGTCCTGTCTCTCTGGGTGGACCAGCGCATAAAGAACTGGGCCTTAGGGGTTCTGCTTGAGGTTCATGGAGCCCTGGAGTATGGAGGGAGCTTGGAGACTTCTGGCTCCTCCTCTCCAATTTGTAAACTGGGAAAATGGACAGCTAGTCTGGGACAAAATCTACTGATAATCTAACAGAACCCAATGCAGAGACGAGTCTTATCCTGAATCTGAGGCCTTCGTAGAAGCTGGTACTTCTGAATACTTAGTGGGAAATTGTAAGGAATGTGCATTTTCCCGGGGAGTGGTTCTGGGGAGGGTCCGTGCTTTTGCAAGGTGGCTGCAAGGAGAAGTGTTCAGAATGACTGATAGAATGGCGATGGTCTAACAGGGGGCAGGGAGCTGAGCTGTCTCTTGTCCCGCAGCACAATGGGGGGGTGGGGGTGGAGGTCACCTGCTGCAGACCAGGAAAGGGAAGGGGGGCTCAGCAGACAGCCGGGATCTGTGATCTGATCTGCGTGAGGCCCCATCTGAATGGCGCTGGCTCTAGTTTTCCCCACCCTCCTCCGCCCCTACCTCCCGCTGAAACCCAAGCGCCCCCCCCCATGCCCCCCTCCCCCACTGAGACGTGTTTGTGGCCAGACCAGAGCCCTTTTGTTAAGCAAACACAGCAGCCCTCCACTTAGCAGAAATAGCTCTGGAGCAAAGAGAGAGGGAGTGTGTCCACAAACCCATTTGCTGTTTAGGTGTCAGAAATAAATTTTACCACTGGAGTCTGTAGCATCTGATTAGTGAATTATTCAGTTGGGATATTGCGTTCCCTCTGACCTCATTAGTAACCCTGAGGTGAGAGGGATGCATTAGAGAACCACCAGGCTGTCGTGGAGCAGCAGAGTGGGGGCATTAAAGTGGATTAAAGTGCTTTACCAAGAACTACAGCACAACTCATAAAAACAGTGCATTGTTAAACCAATGCTCAGCAAATAAACAGGCGAAGCCACTGGGGAGGGGAGGGGAGGGGAGGGCATCCCATCGGCAGGGCAGCAGGGGGGGAGGGGGGGCACAGATCTTTGCCGCTTTCCCCGGTTGGTGGCACTGGGAACCCTTTTTATGTTAAGTCTTTCTTCAAAGTACCCAACGCTTTCCATGGTCACCCTCTTCCCTCTTCTGTCAATGGGTCTTAAAGCACAGGAGAGTTGACGGATTAAGAGTCAACAGGACCTCGAGAGGACATCTGTGTTCTGGTCTCTAACTCGTGTTCCATTTCAGTAGAACATCTGCTCCCTCCAGCTGATAGAGTCAGCTGTTTGGGGTTGGGGGAAGGCTGCTCCGACCCCAACCGACTCTCAGGGCTCCAGCTCTGTGAGAAGAGCCCCTGGCCTACACACAGCCTCTGGGTCTGGAAGGTGTGCTGGAAGGATCTGGCTTGTTCATGGGTCGAAGGAGGGCACTGTGTAATGGGTCAGGAGGTCGATGAACCTAATCCTTTCCTCCTTGTCGGGAGCTCATATCCCCTTTGTGAGATCCCGGGGCTTCGTGTGCTCTAAACCCACTACTGACTCTCAAATCAAGTTGACCAGAACTCCGGGGCTGGTGCCCTACAGAACGAATGGAGGACAGCAGGGGAATGTTGAGGGAGATGGCCCCACTTCTGCTTATCCAAATCATGGGCTCTCCAAACCTCCTGCCCTTTGTTTTGGTGGGGGGGAATGGAAGCTATGGTGTAATCCTTAGCACAAAGGCCCTCTGCTTTCCTCCAATGAGGGGATCGTAAACGCTGTAGGGGTTAGACAGACAGAGGCTGGTTCTGAAAGCTTATACCTATGCCGTTGTTCCAAGACAGTAGAGCCCAGCAACTTGTGTCTACTCATCACAGAGCGCTGTTCACCCAAATGTGTTGGGGTCTCTTCCTTGCCAAGGACCAGAACACAAATGGGGAAAGGCAAGGAGATGAAAGGGCTGTAGTCTTCCAGGTCTGGATTTATCCACGCAGACCAAGATGGGGCCGCTGACGGCACATCGTCTCTCCTTTGTTTGGGGATGGGGCTCTGGGCTGGAGTTCAAGGCTGCCCCAGGAGACCCAAGCCCCAGTTAGTGACCCGCGTGTTTGCTCTTGTTTGCTCAGCAGCAGTCGCAAATGGATGCTAAAAGGCTTTGTGGTTCATTGATGGTCATACCCTTTTCCAGCCCATTCTTCATCCATCTCATAGGCGAGCCACAAGCCCTCCATTGGCAGCCCCCACTGTTGCTCTCCCTTGGCTCTGGGTCCTAAACCCGGCCTGTTCATAGCCCTCCAGGCAAGCAATCCTGAGAACTGGAGCCTGCCCCTGGCCCGGTGTTTGGAAACCCTCCACAAGGCCAGGGAGCGCTGCCAGCTTTCTCCTCCACTCCCTGCCTCCTGGCCGAGCTCATGGGGACTAGGCAGGGCACGTCCCCACAAGGTCCCGCAGAATAAGTAGTTCATTCAAGACACCCAAGTGGCACATCATCATACAAGGAAAGGCAGAGAGAGGGGCTGTTGGAAGCTCCATGATCATTTTACTTTGAAGGGTGGACCCCAAATCTTGGGGGGGGGTCCTCTAGATGCTGATCCCACTCTAAGTCCTATGTGTAGTGACTGTGTGCATGATGACGGGAGCTCCTTTTTACACACGGAAAACAAATTCCCCACAATTTGGAGCAGCGATGAAAGAAGCTGAGAGGACGTCTGTGGCCCGAGGTCACCTTGAGATGTTCATCTCTGCATCTGCCACAATGTGGAGGAATCTTGAAGGCCCGCGCTAAGTGGAAAGAAGTCAGTCACTGAGGACCACAGACTGTCAGATTCCATTCGTACGAAAGGTCCAGAACAGGCAAATCCCTAGAGACGTGCAGATGGGTGGTTACCAGGCACTGGGAGGTATGCGTGGGCTGGGAGATGATGGTTAAGGGATGTGGGGCTGCCTTCTGGACCAATGAAGTGTTCCGAAATTGACCGAAGTGATGCCTGCCCGGCTCCGTAACTAACCTCTAAGTTACTGGACTGCATAGTTTAAAGGGATGAATTATATGCTATGTGAATTACATCTTAATAAAGCTGTTAAAAACAATCTCAGCACCTTTTCCCTCCTCCCCAGAGAGAGTTTTTCCCCTTTCCCTTCTCCCATTGAAGCAGGCCCCTCCGTCTGTGCTCCTTCCCGTGCAGGGGAGATGGCAGGACACGCGAAAAGCCTGTGTGTCTCATAGGATTTTCTGCTTCAAAAGCCTAAACCATTAGGCAAAGTCAGATGTGCTATGGAGAGATGAAAGGAAGAAGGACAAGGTGCTTGGGTCTAAACAAAGTGTCTGGGGAAAAGCTAGATTCTCCACCCCAGACTGAAAAGAGATTCCCAGGCAGGAGAGAGGGAAGAGAGGTGGACCAGGGCCGGATCCATGTCCTGGTCCCTGGCAGCACCCCCAGGGAGGAGGCAAGATCCCAGACAGGTGCGTCTGTAGCGTGATGCGAATGGTGGCTGTTCCACCTGCTCCTGATGCATGAGAAACATCTCCAACTTTTGTAAAACAAGCGTTTTATTATGTTCATAGACTCTGTGGGTCAGGAATGCAGAAAGAACATGTAAGAAGTGGGTTATCCTTGCTCCTTGGTGTCTGGGGCGGGGAGAGTGGAAGGCTCGGTGGGGTTGACTTGCTGGCCAGGGCTGGAACGATCAGAGGACTTTAGTCCTGTGTCTGGTGATCATTGCTGGCTCTGGCTGGGATCTCAGCCGTGACTGTGAGCCCTAACCCTCCCCACCCCCCGTGTGTGTGTGTGTGTGTGTATGTGTGTATTCTATGGCTGCTTGAGCTTCCTCACAATATGGTGGCTTAGGTTCCAAGATCAAGCAGCCCATGAAAACCAGGCAGGGCTGCACCTGCCTTCAGGGTCACATAATGTCACTGCGTCATAGCCACAAGACCTTCTTCACCTTTTGATGGGAGGAGTCTCAAAGTCATTTTTTTTTTTCCCCCGAAGTCATTTAGTAAGAACATGTGGGATGGAAGATATTGTGGCCCTCTTGGGAAAGAGCTTGGCACATGGGACTCCATGCCGCCTTAAAAAAGGGTCCTTGTCTCCAGTACGATGCAGAAGTAGGGAGCTGTCAGGGTCGAATGGGCCATACCGTGAGAGTGAACATTTCTGCGGTGATCTGAGTGGACAGGTGGCTGACAACATCCGTCACACTGCCTATCCCCCCATCGTGTCTTGGCATAGCTGAAGACCCAGAGACCCTGGGAGCCTGTTGGGCAGGAAAGTCTTAGGAACATGAGGATTACATTTCTGCCAACCAGGACCAAGGGGGCTCGAGATTGGAAACGATGTAGAGTGTTAGCCTCGTTTGCAAAGGTCTTGCACACTGGGGAGTTCGTGGCATGACCTCTGCATTCGTTTATCTTTGCAAAGTAGTAACCAAGGGGGATAAGGGACTTACATCCAAGGAAGGAGTCCGGCATAAAGGTTAAGCTAGCGTTTCAGCCCCTTCCTCCCCCCCACCCCCCACCCCCATCCCCCATCCTGCAGCTCAGTGTCCCTCCGCCATAGTGCGATGAGATCACATGTGTGGTACGTGACATGTGGGGTGTACTCTGTAGTTCCACGCCTGCAGCACGCTGAAGCTTGAAGTGCATGAGCCAACGTCACTGTTCTTGAGGCCAGGTGACCCAGGGCGACGTCTCGAGCTGCAAAGTGGCCCCATTTGCGTCCAAGAAAGTTCTCTTTCTTCCCCAGGCTCGAGAAGTTTGTTGCGTGAGTCGCGAATCTCTTCCCTGTCCCATGGAAACAACCTGTCTGTTGTCAGGTTGGCGGCTCTCAGTGAGGGGCGATTGGGTCCCCCAGGAGACCTTTAGCAATGTCTGGAGACATTCTTCATTGTCACAACTGGGAGGAAATGCTCCTGGCCTCTCATGGTCAGAGCCCGGGGGTGCTGCTAAACCCTCGAAATGTAGTCAGCCCTCTCCACAAGAAATGACCCAGCCAGAACGGGTAGGCAGAAGTGCCCAGGGTGTGCAACCCTCGCTCAGGGTTTCCAACAAGAAATAGACCTTTAAAGACAATTTTGAAGACACATGTCCACTTTTACATTCTCTATGAGAATGGCATCCCTGCCCTCACCCCAAGGTGCTGATGGCTTTTTTCCAGCATATTCCGGAAGGAAGTCCCATCAGGCCAAGTTCCTTGGAAATAATAGATTTGAGCCAGTGGGTGATATCTTTTTGCCTTTTGCAATCCTTCTTATGCTATATCTGTATCTATCTATCTATCTATCTATCTATCTATGTACACACACACACACAATTTTTAAGGCATCATAAAATGTCCCTTCCTTTATAGAACAAAAAATTATCCAAAATCAGTGTGAAATATGGTGGCTCGATGGGGTAAAGAATGGTGGGACCAGGGTCCGGGTTACTAACTGTGGGGATCAGGGATAATGAATAGTTGTTGACTCTGGTTGCAGAGATTGGTCCGGGGGGCAGTCAGAGGGCTTATAGTTGGAGGGTGCAGGGAGACAGAGGCTGCAGGAAGCAGAGGGGCCCTGGGGAGAGGCTCTGTGCCAACTGGGAGAGATTGCACGGCCTGTGGGGGTGGGAAGGCAGGTGAGGGGTGGCTTGGGGAAGCCCAGAAGCTGAGAATGGACTTGGTTTCCTTAGGGATCAGGGGAGGATCTGAGAAGAAGAAAGAAAGACAAGGGAGAGGGGAAGATGTGAGGGGAGAGAGGGAGAGAAGGCGGGAGGTAGACAGCACTGCCTGGAAATGGCGAGGAAGGGAAGGGGATGAAACTGATGTGCGGGGACCACGTGGGACAGCAGGGACCCGGTGCCCTCCTCCTGCAGGTCCCTGCACCTCGCTGATAGCTCTGTGGTCCAGACCTGACGGCTGGACTGAGTGCAGGGCCCCTACGCAAGTGGCACAGAAGGAAGCAAAAGAGAAGAGCAGGGCCTGAGGCCAGGGTTGGAACTTCTAGTCTGGGCACCCTCAGGGGTGCAGCCCCGGAGCCTCTGGCCCCACCCCCAAGCCGACCCCTTTATGTTCAAGGACGGAACGTTTTTCTGTGCGACAAAGACACACATGGTAGAAGCCATGGGCGCTCCCCTCCCTCCCTGGGAGAGCCGCCGTCAGCAGCCCCTGTCTGTCCCCCGGAGAAGAGACTGGCAGAGCCAGGGTGGCTGGCAGGGACAGGAGGGGGCGGGGGCAGGGAAGGCGGCTTGCGCTCCTCCCTGGCACTTGCTATTTCGGACCCACCGAAAGTCTGTTCCTCCCGGGTCTCCGCTCCGATGCGAGTGACAAGACTCCTCACAGCCATCTCTTTACTTAACCCCTTTAGCTGGGCCATCTGTTCAGAGCTCTGATGTAGGCTTCTCCTCGGAGCGGGCGCCGCATTATTCGGGCTCCCTGCCCGGCACCGGCGCTGTCCTTCACGGCTGCCCCTACCCCACGCCACCAAACCCAGCCACTTGCTCACGTCCTGACTGACATGGATACTAGCACGCCTGTGGGCGAGCGCCGCCGTAGCTGAGTAAAAAATACCAGGGGCCTGCTTCCCTCTGCACCTCCCTTCAGAGGGCAGCTGTCGCTCACCTCCACCGGCTCCCCAGTCTGGCTCCGAACCCCGAACCCCGTGCTTCTGCACTGTGGCCTGGGAGGGGGGGGCGCTGGGTTCCTCTGTCGCAGGGAGCTGGGGCGGCCACTTGACATCTCACATCACACCCTGATCCCTCTGGAGAGGCTTGGAGGGGCGCGTCTCCCCTCCATGAGTGCTTTAAGCTCTCAGAAAGCCTCAGCCTCCCCTCCTCTCCCTGGACCTTCCCGTCACTCAGTCACTCAGGAAGACCTTCTAGAGCAGCGCTGTCCAACAGAATGTTCTAGGGTAATGGGAACGTTCTGTATCTGCACCGTTCAGTAGGGGGGCCCCTTGCCATACGGGGCTCATGAGCCCCTGAAATGTGGCTGGTGGGACCAGGCCACTGTATTCCTCAAGTAAATAAAGTTTTCATCAACTCAAGCGTAAACCGACAAGGGCGCCCCGGCGTCGGCCACAGCCACTCCATACCTGGAAACAGCTTAGAAATGCAGATTCTCGGGGCACCTGGGTGGTTCAGTGGGTTAAGCCTCTGCCTTCGGCTCAGGTCGTGATCCTGGGGTCCTGGGATCGAGCCCCGAATTGGGCTCTCTGCTCGGCAGGGAGTCTGCTTCCCTTCCTCTCTCTCTGCCTGCCTCTCTGCCTACTTGTGATCTCTGTCAAATAAATAAATAGAATTTAAAAAAAAAGAAAAGCAAAACTGGCTTAAAACATTTACAGTGAGTGTGTTCTTAGGCACACAGTATAGTGTTCTCTTAAAAAAAAAAAAAAAAGAAATGCAGATTCTTGGGGCCCACCCCACCCCACCTGAGAGTCTCTGGGGGTCGGCCCGGCAATCTGGGTTTTAACCAGCCCTCCAGGTGGTTTTTTTATGCACAGTGAAGTTTGAGAGCCAACTCCGTGGGAAGCCCCCGCTCGGGACTCATGCCGGCTGCTCCCATCACATCACCCGGACCTCTGGAGAGCCAGGGTTCCAGATGTGGCTCCGACTCCGCTTCGGGCCTCTGCCCTGGGTTTGCTGCGCATACCCCGGGCAGAGGAGGCACAAGTGGTCTTGGCTGGTGCTTCTCCCACACCCCCACAGCAGCCACGGGGTTGGGGGAAGCTCTGAATAATGAATGAGGCGGAGAGGGGTGCTGGCTTTTTCCGTTCCTCGCTCAGTGGAGCGCCTTCCCTGTGGGTGAGGTGTGCAGTCATCTCCCACCCCAGGAGCAATCTTCCCTGGGTGAGAGCAGGCCTCGCCCCCACCCTTCCTCCCTCGCCCACGGGAGGCTGCGAGAGCTGGCTGGGGGAGGCTGCGAGCCATGCCTGAGAGCTGACTCCCGAGGAAGGGGCTGCGAGGCGCCCCGTGACAAAGCAACCAGGGCCTTCCCCTCCTCTTTTTTCCCAGCCAGTATGTGTTGAGCATCTCTTCCAGGTAAGTGCTGAGTGGTTTGAACGGCTTACCCTTTGCAACAGCCCGGGGAGAATGGCATGGTCATCTCTGTTTCTTAGAGAAGCCCGAGGCTCAGAGAGGTTCAAACACTTGCCCAAAGTCAACAGCTAGTCTGTCTGATTCCAAAGCCCCTGCGTGTAGCGGAAACCCCATACTCCTCCTCCGCAAAGTCCGGGGGCGGGGGGGCTGGCACTGGCCCCCCCTTTGGAACCCCAGGGCAGGGGGGG
This sequence comes from Mustela nigripes, assembly GCF_022355385.1. Lineage (NCBI taxonomy): Eukaryota > Metazoa > Chordata > Mammalia > Carnivora > Mustelidae > Mustela > Mustela nigripes. Next base: position 6,961,583 of record NC_081569.1, read on the forward strand.
GGGGGGGCGGGGTGGAGCATGGACCCGCAGGGGTGTGAACAGCTGCTAGTGCCCAGGAAATCTCTCTTCAAAGCAGAAATCCCTGAGCGGGTGATTCAAAACTGAAGGATGCTTAATTGCATGTTAGGAAACTTCAGACGTGATTCCCTTAATATCAGCTCGTGTTGAAACCCTCACCCCTGTTCCTTCTCCCTTGTTTCCTCCTACCCTGCCTTGCTCGCTCCCAGCTAAGAAGAGACGGGGCCGGGTACCACCAAGGGTGCTTCCTGACTCCAACTGCCGGCCTGGGTGGAGCCGCAGGGGCGAGCGCAGGCCCGCTTGAGGTTGGCGGGCTGGGAGGAGCTGCCCAGCCCATCTGTGTATAAGAAGAGTGACATTGTCTAGAATGAGGGCACTTTTTGGCCCCTGGCCCGCGATGGTTGGAATGTGACTCCTCCCTGGGACCTCAGAAATCCCAGGAGAGTTCATCTTTCCTTCTCCGGCACCTCCTGTGTCCCCACTGCCTGGTTCTAGCCCTCATACTGTCCTGCTCGGCCCTCTGTCTCATTTCCCGGATGCTCCTGCGCACAGGTTGTCCCTGGGTCTGACTCTTCCCATTCGTCCCATGGCCTCTTATTTCCCTTCGGAGCGTCTGTGTTATCTTCCAAGGTTGCCTTCTGCCCTTGGGTGGGGAGATGGAGATCAAGGGGGTGAGCAGGGTGTGAAGAGGTGTAACAATCCAGCCATCTGAGTGACTCCAGGAGCCCTAGGGGGAGGAGGTGACCATTCAGCCTTTGCTTTTCCCTCTGTGGCCAGTAGGTGGAGCTAGATGCTAGCCGAGGCCCAGCTGGGGGTTTGGCGATGCAAACCGCCTCCTTCCCGTGCAGGACCATTCTGCTTGCTAAGTAGCCCTTCTGGGTGGGGTGCAGGGCACTGTCACCTGCGGGCTGATTCAGGACCCAGGAAAGGCTAGAAGAATATACTCGACCCCGTGGCCCTTATGGGCTGGTCTTCCCTGTAAGGAGCTGGGAGTGAGTTGGAGACGCCTCACCCTTTCCTCCCGAAGGAGATTAGCACAACTGGGGACAGGGCTTTGCTCAAATATCACCTCCTCTAAGCAGGGGCAAGCCCTCTGTCTCCTGGGGGCTCCGAGCAAGCCGCTGGGGCACTCCACATGTGCTGAAAATGAGCTGTTTCTGCAGCTCCCTCCCAGGGTCGGCTGTCATCTCCCGCAGGTCAGTCTCTCATCACGTCCGTTTCTGCAGCGCCCGCCTGGGGCCTGGCACCCAGCCCGTGCTCAGGGTACACCGGTGCATGGTGCTGGAGTGAACGAGTCTGCACAGGGACCGAATCGCCTTTCCCCTCGGTGAGCTTTAAAAACACCTCTGTCTAAGGGCTTTTAGGGATGGCCCGATGAATGAATGGATGAACGTTTGTGGAAAGAAGGCCTTGAAGCCCGGTCTGGCAGCCAATTCCTAGCTCAGCTTCACTTCCCTCCAGCTGATGGACATTTACTGATGCCTCCAATGGGATGGGTCCATCTCTCTAAGCAAAGAGCCCTCCCCGCATCCGCGAAGAGAGACGACACGCAGCCCGGGCACTGGGGCTCTTGGACTTCGGTCTTAGCTCCTGGGTGTGCTGGGCTGGGGGGAGATGCTGGACTTTGGGGCCGACCAGGAAATGGACGGGGGGGGGGTCCTGCCTTAGGGGGCGGCTCCACTGGGCAGGGGCTGGGTTAGTGGGCTTAGTTCAAGTGACCAAACCACGGAGGGGAGAGATGTTATGAAGGCAGGGAAGCAATGAGGCAAACAGCTGAAGAGACCCGTTGGACCTTTGCTTCTCAAACAAGAGCTATTTGTCTCTAGCTTAGCCTCAAACTCTGCAGAACGGGCTGGTTTATTGAAGATTTGGACAAAGTAGGCCACACCAGCTCGTGGCTGACATGAAGGTGGGGCGGGGGGGTGGTTTCTGGGAACCTGAAGATCTGGACAGACAAGAACGGAGGGTCAGATCAACAAGGTGTGGTATCGTAAGGATAAAAGCAAAGTTCTACCCCCAAATCCAGCTGGCTGAAGGAGGCATGGCTTCAGAGTCGCCCACATGAAGACGTTCGTGCTTCTAACTGGTACGAGTCAGCAGTGGGCTGGGAGCGCCTTGTCAGTGCCGGGTCTGTGCTGGGGGAGAACGTTCAGAATAAGGCTCCAAGCTCTGGTCTGCTCTGGTTGACCACTCTTGGAATATTCCGTCAGTTCTAGGGAACTTTCTATGTGATTCTTTAAAAACCCTCACCCTCATTCCTTCTCCCTTCGTCACTTGCCAACTTTCTTACCCACCCCCGTGAAGACAAGCCAGAGTGGTCTTCCGAAAGATGCGATGCACTGAAACAGATACCAAGGGCAGCGGGAACAGGACACTCAAAACCAGCTCATGTGGGAAGCCACAGAAGAAGCTGGAGTTCTTCACTACGGGGAGAACAGGCCTGGGGAGCAGGAGGCTGAGGGTGAGCACGTCTGCCTGGGCCAAGATGACCCCCTGCGCAGACAGGACAAGTGGCCCCTCAGGACGGGGCAGCTCTCTGGAGGATGGTGAGCTCAGGGCAGGGTTGAGTTTGAAGCCCCCGCATTTCCTTCTGGGCCTCAGAGACTGAGAGCAAGTCTCTCTCTTTCCCTCTGCAACCTGGGGCTTCCTTGGGGGCCACTTAGCCATAACCTGAAGCAGCAGGAAGGGTCAGTGGCCTCATAGCCCTGCCCCTCCTGCTGGCCCCAAGGTATTGGCTGTGCCCAGCGGATTGGCTGAGCCTGGAACCGCTCATTGCGCTGAATTCCCATGGGTCTCTGGGTGAGAGGGAGGGCCAGCAGCCGAGTTCACATGTTGGGGAGGGTGGGGGGGGGGGTCTGAGAGGTAGGACAGCGCAGATAGGAAGGCTTCTGCTCTTCCCCTTCTGCTCCCTTCCCAGGGAGGAGCCAGGGTTCAAGTCCTAGCTCTATGAACTGGGGCAAGTTGGGAGAGCGCTCTGAGCGTCAGCATGGGTACTGGTGGGTGGAGGCAGGTACCCCTGCATGGGCCGTTCCTAGAAGCCTGCGCTCTCCCTCCCATAGTCTGTGTAGTGCGAAGCGCCTCCCCCACCCCTCTACCGAAGATGCTGGGTCTTGGCTTTACCACATCCACTTGGCTGGAGTTAGGGCAAGTGACTTTGCTGGTTGCCCTCATGGAGGGGTTCCTGGGACGAAGGGCTTTCAGTGCTAAAACCTGAGAAGAGCCCTGGGCAAAGCAGGACAAGTTGGTTCCCTGAGAGCTGGAGCCTGTACCCAGCCCTCTCTTCCCTGCCGCCTGGTCAGCCCTGCAGTCAGCTTTCAAGCAGGGACTTGCTGACCGACAGCTTGGGGCAGACGCTAAGGACTGATGCTCTGTCGCTGTGTTCACCACTGCTTGAAATCTCCCCAGAGCCCAGGAGTTGAGGGCAGCAACTCTGCTGTCTGGCTCTGCCCTCCTCTTTCTCATCTGGCAACCATTTACTTTGCCTTGGAATGTCTAATGAATCTTGAAATGAACTTGGCTTTGCCCCTCTGTTCATCCCACATCGGGAACAGGGACCTCGGACTGTCTGCAGCTCAGGAGGGGAGAGGCAGGGGCGGGAAGGGCTACACACCGAGGCCGGGCTGGCAGGGCCATCAGCAAACACTGGGGCCACGTGGCCTAGGTGCCTGGGTCTGGTTCTCGCAAAGCCCCATTCTTCTGGGATGGGCAGTGTTGACGTTGGGCTTAGTGCATGACTTTCCTTGGAGCAAGGAAATCGTTGTGGTCGCTGGTTCAGTTCTCAGATATTTTGACTTCCTTTCAAGTTGTCCCGGAGGCCCTGCGGGAATGTGAGACCAGTTTCCCAAGGATCAGGGGCTCTCCCATCACTGAGGCTCCGTGGACAGAAGCATACTTTCCGGCATCACACAGAGCCGGGCAGCCGACTTGGCCCCACCTGCCTCGAGCTTAACACTCTGTCCGAAGACCCCACTCCTCCGTTTGCAGGTTTTGTCCGGGGGACTCCGAGAAAGGTTCTGCTGGGACAGGAGGTGGGGGAAAGGAAGGAAGGGAGCGTTATCTTCTGACCGAATTTTCTAGTGGAGTTCAGTGTGTGTTAGACCAGCACAGGGGCTGGGCTCTGTGCAAATGCCTTAGCTCTGGTTTCAAGGCACCTGGAGTCCAGGGAAGGAGGCGGAAATACTCACGGCCACCTCTGAGCCGGGGGAGGCTCCGATCGATGCTGTGATCGACGCTAGTCTGCACACTCCGCACCTACAAGGGCAGAGAGGTTAGTAGGAGAACTTGGGGAGGCTGGTTAAGGAGGTTGGCTGTCAGGGGCTTTTGAAGCCAGCTGGGATTTGGACAGGCAGAGGCTGTGTGGCTCCAGGAGCAAAAGGGCAGAGATGGGTATGGGTTGGACAAGGTGCGGTGTGAGTGATCTGGAGACCAGATGTGGGGGACTGGGGCAGTCTGATGGCCCAGGGAGCCTGGAAGGGAACTTGGGCCAGATCCTGGGAAGTGCTGGATGCTGGGCGGGCAGTGGGGATCTACAGAAGGGTTTAAAGCAGGAGATTACAGGAGCGAGCCAGAAAATCAGCCCTCTTTTGACAAAATGTCAGCCCCCTGTACCTTCCACCCCTGCTGTCTTTTCCTTTTCATTCTTTAATGAGGAGCTGGACCAGCCTTTCCCACAGCCTTGTCCTCGCTCCCGGTGCCTAGAGGAGGGAGGTCTTGGCTTTCGGCCGTACCACACTCCCGAGCCGGAGCAGCCGAGGCTGAGGTGGCGGCCAGGGCTGTTCTCTAGTCTGTCCCGCACAGAACCCGTTTCTCCAGAGCCATGGAGCAGGAAGTTCAACCTGGCACCTCCCATCGGGCGCAGACAGGTCTCCTGAGCCGCACCTCCTGCACCTCCCGCAGCATCTCTCTGCTCCCCTTTCTTCCCAGGGCTTTTCCCTCAGCCTCGCTCTCCTTGGAAGTGCTTCCCCCTCGTCCTGCCTACAGAGCCCCATCCACCTCTCCCTCCTTCCGCTGGATCCCACTGCTCTCTAGTGGCCTAGCAGGTGGCCTCTCAGGTCAGCTAGACCCAAGTCGGCCCCCAGTGTCCTCACTGCGTAACTTCCGGCCTCTGCGTATGTAGCTTTTCACCCACAAAGATGAATCGAGAGGCTCCCCTGGAGGTCAGGAGGGCTCTGCCTTCTTCCTCTTCTCCCTTCCTTCCCCTCCCTGCCCAGGCTGGCTCTTCGCCCTTCCGGGAGGCGGGCTGCTTTGGCTGGGGAGCCAGTGGGGGCCTCCACGTGGCACGGGGCTCCTTGCTGGGCTTCTTGGAACACGCTAGTTGCCTTTTAAATTACCTCCCTGTCTCCCTTACAGGATAACAAGGGCATAAATCAGGAACTGTCAGCGTTCATTTCCATCCTTGGGCGGACAGTGTCCTGTCCTAGCAAGGCTCCAGGCCTATCTGTGGAGGACCGGCTCCCTGGGGCAGGGGGGATGGCCGGCTGGGGCTGAGCGGGCCCGCTTAGGTCCGAACTGCATGAGGAAGAGCCAGGCTGCGCTGTGGCCCCCGTAAGTCTCCGTCCCCGGGCCCACATCAGTCCTGGGTTGGAAACCATAAGCTATCGGACAGATGGGGACTAGAGCCTTCTCCCCAGAGTGTAGAGCAGCCAGGTTGACACTTAGGCTTGCCAGGGGCTGTCTTTGCCAGAAATAAAAGAGGGAGGGTCTTCTACCAGGAGCCTTAGGGAAAGAAACCCCAACAACTGCACCTGTTCCTTTTCTTCTCCTTCTAGGGGCTGGGAGGACACCAGAAGCAGGGCTAGCTCCACTAGAGCCAGCAAAGGTAACTTCCCTCGGGACTGGTCCCGTGGAACTTCAGGGTTTGGCCGGACAGCCCCCACCTCACCCAGGCAGGCGCCAGCGGTCATGGGCGTCCCAGTTGGGAGGAATTTCTGCCATGCCCAGTTTCACCTGCCCATTTCACAGAGAAGGGGAAGGAGACCGGGGTGGACCCAGACTTGGTTACAGGGTCTTATTCCTGAAGCAGGTGGCAAAGTGTGCAGAACTGGAGCCCGCCAGACCTGAATGCAAACAAGTGAAAGCTGGCTCTCCCAGATTGACAGGAGCCTCTCCCTCAAAAGGTCCTGCTGTGTGCTTATGTCATGAGGACAGTCGGCTCCTTTCCTTGGCTGGGCTGGCAGAACTTGAGCTGCGTGAGACCAGAGACCAAGTCTGGCTTCTCCACAATCTTGCCCAGCCCCCTGCTGGCCCTAGGGACAGTCTCTGGGATGCTCCCGGGTTTTCATTTTCATTCTCACTAGATCCGTTAGGGGTGAAGGATGCTGGGAGTGAGGGGATAGTCCTATCCTGCCACACTTCAGCCCAGTCAGCTGGAGAGAAACAGGAGGCCTTTCTGCCCACTGGCCCCCAGCACGGAGTCAGCAAATTGGTCATCCTTAGGAAAGGTCAGCGGAATCAGCCCCCCTGCAAGAAACGTGCTTGGTATTTTTAGAAGCTTTTCAAGCCTGCAGAGCCTGACCTCAGCAGGAGGCTCTCAGAGCCTCTGCCCATACAACCCCAGCCCAGGCTGGTGCAGCTCCAGCCCAGCCCAGTTCCAGCCCAGCCCCAGCCCAGTACTGGCCCTGCCCAGTCCCAGCTCAGCCCGGCCCTAGCTCAGCCCCAGACTAACCCTGCCCCAGCTCAGTCCAGCCCTAGCTCAGCCCAGTCCCAGGCCAGCCCCAGCCCAGTCCAGCACAGCCCCACTGCTATAATCACCCAGGAAGCCCAGGGGGGTAAGTCAGGGCTCTTTAGACTGTATAATATGAGCTTGAAATCCCGTCCACGTCACCGCCCCAAATCTACCATGTGACCTCGAGAAAGTCACATTATTTCCATCTGTATAATGGAGAGGTCATCATATTTATTTGCAAATCCATTTTGGAAAAGAGACAGGATGAATAAGAATCCAATAAACAGCAGAAAGTGCTGTACTCCACTGAATTCTGGGAGATTATTGTAAGGCCCGAGTGAGTTTGTGTCGGAAAATTTTGTGTTCCTTGGAGAGAGATGTTTGGAGAGATGATGTCATAAAAATCTGTCATAAAATGCTGTTGTGCTAAAAAGGTAGCTTTACGTTTGGAGAGAGAGGCGTGGGTTCCCGGGGAGGGGGGGTGGTGATGGTAGGGGGGGTGGGCAGCGGGGGTTTGGGGCATGAGGTCCTGGGATCTCCAGCCAGAATCTGGATGGGGTGTTTGTGCCTGGAAGAAAATATACTTCTAATGAAAGCCTCTGGCTCTGCTCCTGAGTAGCCATGTGGCCCCGGGGACAGGATGGTCATCTTGGGCCCAATTTTTCTACCTATAAAACGGTAAGGATGGGGGATGAGGGTTTGGACGGTATGCGTGCTTCTTAAAGTGGTAGGTTTCCATGGAAGTTGTTATGTCAAAACCCCAGGGGGCTTTGAGGGCAGGGGACAAACATGGCAGGCATCTTCCAGGAGCGCGCACCCTACGTCACGCAGACACCTTCAAACACTGGTTTGCACCAGAACGTACACGGGCAGATTGTGCCAGAGGAGGACACGTACACATGCACTTTAGAAATATAACCTGAGACGTTAGAGGACTTTTATGCTTGCTTCAGCTTTTCCACCACCTCCCCCGCCCCAGGGGACAGGGTTCCTTCCCCTCTGTGCTTGGGGTTCCAGTTGGAGCCGTCTGAGGAATGCGGGTCTCGGGGCTCTCCTGGGTTTATTGGAGTGTTAGCAGGTGATGATTGTCCAGTGCGCTGCGTTATTGTTATTTATTTGGGGGGGCCTGTGTGAGGGCAGGTGGGACTCGTGATAAGTGGACTTTATGGAAAGGCACTTAAAAGCTTCTTCCTTCTTTCTGAAGTCCCAGGACTGGAAAGTTCCTGTGGACTGTAAAGTTGAAGGGCAAGTGAACTTGCTCCCTTGGCCAGCAGGGGGCGAAGGGAGAGAAAAGTGGGAGTCAGGAAGTGGGTTGGTATTTAAAATGTTCTATTCCGTAATCTTCGTTATCAGAGGTAACAGATTACAGGCGTGGCTTCCAACTCAATCTGGCACAAGGCAATGAAGATGGCCCCCCAACCCTCCCTCCTTATTAAGGAGCTGCACCTGCTCCCCACTCCGCCCCGGCAGATTCTGAGTGCATGCTCACCTGCCACTCCCCCACGCTCCCCCACGCTCACCTGCACAGCCCAGCCCCACGCTCCTGCCCGCCCCTCCAGGCCCCATCTCTCTGTCACTGCCACAGCCCTCCCAGGCTCTGAGCACACACTTGTTCACCTCGTGTAAGATCAAAAATAAATTCTCTCTGGAACCTGTTCAAAGGCTAATGTGCATCCTCTCTTAATTATTGATTTGTTTATTACAGAGGCTTGGGTAGGACATTCAATGCAGCCGCTGTGCCAAGGGCCTACCTCTAGAACTCCTACCCTTCAGCGGGAGAAGGGTAGGCAGCTTGCTTTAGGCAGGGGACAGTTGGCTATTCAGTTGGCTATATGCACGGGACAGGTTGTAGACTCATCGTGCTCCCCAACAAAGCCCGGACTAGCCCAGTGGTCACAACGGAGTCTTCCCTCTCTCCTTTGCTTCCCTATTCCAAGCAGAACCCCCTGGCAGAGGGCTGCTGGGATGCAGGAGGGCGGGGTTGTCCCCCTCCCCTGCGGAGGTGACAGCGTCCTCTCTCCTTCCTGCCTCACTATGGGGCACTTTCACCCGGAAGTGGTTCTGTGCAGTGGGTGCAGTGGTTGGCCTTGAACACCCGCCTTGTACCGCATACAGCGGGGTGACCTTGGACAAGTGATCTGACCTCTCTCGTTGTTTGGTCTTCTGTGAAGAGAGCACATTTGTGAGGGCTCAGGGAAATCGTCCCTGAAAGGAGCGTAGAAACGCGATCAGCAAGGAAGTCAACAGATGGGGCTTGCAAAGTTCATCATTCCCATTGTCGTCGTCATCATCCTGCTCGTCTTCATCCCTGGGACCCTAGGATCCTAGAGACGGCCTGCTGTGGGCCTTACAGTATGGGGGTGCCGCCTGGAAGGCCCCTGCTCCCTGTAAGCACTGTGGGGACCCCGAGTGCCCGGCACGGCCATTAACTCTGCAAGAAAGGGGACAGATCCTGCAGACGTCTTGCCCAGCCCTGGGTGGGGGGAGCACAGAGCTTGTTGCTGGGAGCACAGTCCCCAGGGGACACTGGGTGAGGGTCACAGCCATCCATCCACAGGGGCATCCATCCAAGAGGGGGCTCCCTCTCTTGGAGTCCTGAGGATAGCTCTAGAATCTGACATGAGGAAGAGGGCATCCGAGTGTCTTTCCTTTTGAGGGTCATTTGACTTCTACCAGTTGGAGGAAGCCATAGTCTGTCTCCAGGCTAGGTCTCTGGGACCCCCCTCCCCACACCACACCATCACCCCAGAGCTCTGGGGGTCTGGCTTGGGCTCTGGCCAGGGCTCAACAGGGCTAGTTTGTAGCTCCCCCCCACCTTCATTCCCTGTCCCCCTCCATTCCAGAACTCCCTGGGCTAGGCTTTTGTTCCCTCGGTTCCCAGGCAGTGCAGCTGGTGCTGTGGGCTGGGGAGGGGGTGGAGGACGGCAGAAAGCCTGTGGGAAGGAGCTGTCTCTTCATTCCAAAGGCGAGCATGGCTCCTCATGGCCCCTCCCCCTGACATAATGCTTCCCCCAAGTCCCACACTGGTGTCTCAGCAAATAAGACATTTTTTTTGTGTGTGTGTGGTTTTCCACTTGCTCTTGATACCTACTTAAATGTGTGTGTGTGTGTGTGTGTGTGTGTGTGTGTTTCCCAGTGATCCTTAGCGTCAGAGGGAACCGGAGCCGATTTGGTCATTTCTTGCTTTGGTCCCAGGTATGTTGACAGTGTCTTCCTCTCTGAGCCTGAGGACTTTGGGGCATCACCTCACTAGCCTTCTGAGCTCCTGGAGATCTGTGTTGCTTTAAGAAATAGAAACCAGGATGGTTTCCAGCATGCAGGGAGGGCAGCATTTGTGAGTACCCTAATGTGGGGGCTGAGCCATCTGGTAAAGGGTGGGGCCCCTGAGGAAGAATATGGAGAAAAGGAAGGGACAGGATACAGCTACTATAGGCCAACCCCCCCCCCCGTCAGGTGCACCGTGCACATTTTATAATCGCAGTTCCAAAACTACATCGCAAGGGAAATATCCACGAGAAATATCCCAGAGCATGTTTTTTCAGGTGGGGAGGATGAGGTTCAGCAAGGTGACAGGATGTGCCCAGGTGTCCAGCCAGTAGGGTGCTGGAGCTGAGATCTGAACCCGAATTGCCTGAAACTAACACTCAGGCTTCCACTGCCTCTCCGAAGAAAGAATGTCATGAGAGGTGTGGACAGAAGCTGTTGCCTTGGCATTGCCTTCACTCTGAGATCGTCTGGTGGTTGATAATGGCAGGCAGGTAACGCGTGAATTGCTGATGGAATGTGCAAAGGTCCTGGTGTCCACTGCCTGGTTAGCAGGAGCCAGTGGCTGTCATCTATGCTATGTTCACCATCCACAAAATGATTTTTACATATAACGTCTTCTTTGACCCTTGGAATTCCTGGTCCCCCATGTGGCACAGGAGGAAGTGGAGGATCAGAGAAGTCAAGTAGCATGCCCAAGGTGACCCAGCCCCACAGGTTGTTGACCCTCAATAAACAAAATAGTTCAGAGCTGAATTGGAAAGCCAGCGTTTGAGCCACGGCGGGTAAGAGTGTGATACAGGTTGTTTTGCTGAGAAACAGGAGGCAAAAAGAGCGCTGCGGAAGGCAGGCAAGGTGGAGCAGGAGCCGGGCAGCTGAACAGGTGGCTGAGAAGGACGACAGGATGTAGTCAGGGCCCCAGGAGGTGAGGAGCGGGGTTGCCTTTCTATAGGACAGAGGCCACAGTGATGGGGCTGCTGGGCCCCAGCTCGGTGTGAAGAGCCCGTGAGAGCCCCGGTGGTCTGGCATCGCCTTGGAAAGTGCTGCTCCTGAACTTCTCCTGACTTTGGAGCTGAAATTAGGAGCTACTAATCTTTCTGTTCTCAAAGCCCCTTGATAATTGCCCCGCCAAGGGCAAGTTTATAGCGGCAAGTGTGACTCTGGGGTGTGGAGGAGGTAATCGGATCAGGGCACCCCACTTCTGCCCCAGACTTCTCTTAGGGACTCACATGGGGTTTCAGGCAGCAAAAGGGTACATTAAATCACCTCTAAAATGTGTGATATCCAATCTTGTGTTGACACAGAGCTGGGCCCTGGGGACAACGGAGAGAACAGCAGGGGTAGAGGTCCTGGCCCTCTTAAGTGCTTTATGGACTGATGCTGAATGCTTATTTGCCATGTGTAGAATAGTTTCAAAGTGCAGGGGTTTGCCATAT